>NC_088859.1:19762948-20062948 GCF_963853765.1 Magallana gigas | reverse complement strand
ATACTGGTACTGAATAAGCTGAAAAATACGACATAGTTTGTCTTTAAACTAGATTTTTTGAAAAGAATTTAATAAAAAACCTTCATCTTTAACAAACAAAAAAAAAAAAAAGAGAGAGAGAGGAATTACATGTAGGCTATTTTAGAATATTTCATTCATTTCATTTTTTTTCAACTGTCTAATGTTACGCACACTATATGATAAAGATATACATACATGTACACGTGTCTTAAGTTTTTAAAGTAGCTTATGTATGCATGTATTTTCAATATAATCTAATATGATAATTAGATGTTAATCCCAAAACAAATATTTTTTTCTTCATGCTCATGCTGTTTATTACGAGCATATTAAAAAAAGTCTTAATGCTGGGGGGGGGGGGGGGGGGGGGTTCGAAAGTGTGGGGGTTGCGGGGGGGGGGGGGGGGTAAGATTTCAATATTTGTTCGTTTTCTTATACAGGCATGATTGACCACTATTCCAGACTTAAAGTGACATGTTTTTATTGAAGTATCCGTTAATTTTATTTTTCAAGAAACTTTCTTTTGGTAAATATTTTCATTAGTAATTGTTTATTTAGAGAAGTACATATTTTATGCCTAATATTTTTTGCATGCATCAATTAATCCGTAAACTTAAAAGTATAAAACAAAATGTTGAATATTTGAATTGAAGTTTACACCCTTTAGCGTTTTATTCGCGCGAAAACAATAATGCAATTCTTATATTTATTATATATATATTTGAATAAAATACTATAACTTTACATTCATTATGTATGATAAAACACTTGGGTCTGAAAATTAATATCCACACTAAGAAAAACTTGGGATAACAAAATGTTGAATATCTGAATTGAAGTTTAAACCCTTTAGCGTTTTATTCGCGCGAAAACAATAAAACAATTGTTATATTTATTATATTTGAAAAAATACTAGTACATGTACGTTACATTCATTATATATGATAAAACACTTGGGTCTGAAAATTAATATCCACAGTAAGTAAAACCTGATATTTTTTATGCAGCACATTCTAGGAAAAAATGATGTTCATATTCAACAAGGTCATACACGTAGAAACAAATACAATTTCCCTGTATTAGACCGAGTATCAGACACGATTTCATTGCTTGTAAAAAAAATTTCACAATGTATAGTTTCAATTTCCAACGTCTATCAAGATGTTCTTAAAATATTTCAAACATGTTTTAAAAATTCTATTATATACATATGTTGTGTAAATATTTATCTTTCAATAATTCTCAGAGAGCACGGTATTTTGTCAAATTGCACTCCTGTTTCTCTTTTAATTTTAAATTACTGTACTAAATGAATATAAACGATGCAATTTTATTAGTTGTCCTATTAATGTAACTTTTAATTTTTATACACGAACGTTAAAATGTGCTTTTATGATTTGAAACTAATATGAAATAAAAATATGATAGGGATAGGGGTCAGATATACACTTTATACCTTTATAACAGCTGTATAAATGCTAAACTACAAGTGGGATTTGGAGTTTAAATCTTATTAACTTTCTTTAAAAACGACGAGAGAGAGAGAGAGAGAGAGAGAGAGAGAGAGAGAGAGAGATCTTTCATGCTGAACAACCAATTTCGCTTTGATAATCGCTTTAAATTTACATAACACAAAAGCACGGCGGCGATAAAATACGAATTTAAACACTTCAATAAAAACTCATAACTCCTTTCAGAGAGAAGACAGCACAACAATTCTCGATGGAGCCTGTTTTAACTTTAAATACCAAGTAAAAGTGAAAAAAAAAATCAATAACCACAACATAGATACAGTCCATAACAAACATGGCGCCGTCGATGAAGTGAAAATGAATAAACTTTAAACTGTTTAACTGTCAAAGGTATAGGTGAGTTTTATTTATAATATATTTTTTTAATGAATTCCTAATCAATTAATAAGGATTCGAAACTCGAAAGAATCAAACATGAAGATGAACATTCAAATGAATGTACCTACGTAGTGGTTAGGATGTAACCAACTCCCAATAGGCCTATGTATTTTTCTTAACTGTTCAATAGATATACATGCATGTCGTATATTTTTTTTTTTTATTAGTCATAGATTGGCTTATTGACAATGTTATAGTTAAAATCGTTTTTAAAAAGCATGGAAGACAATACAAGTTATTTGATGTTGAACTAGATAATATGTGCTTGAAAAAAAACCGCTTTCAATGAATGGCTATTATTTTAAAATTCTTTGTTTAAATGTACATGCATTACGTTTCAAACAGAGAGAATGTACCTGTGACACGCAATCTGTCTTGCTTCACTGAGAGAGAGAGAGAGAGAGAGAGAGAGAGAGAGAGAGAGAGAGAGAGAGAGAGAGAGAGAGAGAGAGAGAGAATATATTCGATCATAATTATTAACTTAACATTGGATAAAAGAACAAAATTTATAGCTCCGTTATAAGGTTAATCAACCGATCAATCAATCTACAAATAGGAAGTCTACACTATCATATAATCCATAAATCAAGAATTAAATGTTGAGATTTCTAATATTTTTAGATTCAGAGAGATCGTCTGCAATGTTTGCCGATGTGCAGGTTCATAGAATAAAGGAGGAGGAGAAAGAACAGCGCCTTGTTGAACCCCTTGTCATAAACATAATCAATTCCGGTCTTTCGGCAGTCCAGCATGTGTGTTGTCTTGATTCGGAAACGGTCTGGACCAGCGGCAACGGATCAAGGCTGAGGCTGCTGAACAATAGGGGAAAAGAAAGGCGATCGATTAAAAGCCCGGATCAACATGGGATAGGTGGAATGTCCATTTCCAAAAAGGGAGAACTCATGTTTTGCTCACCATCAGATAAAGCTTTATATAAAGTAATCGGTAAGGACATCGAACAGTTTTGCAGTACCGGCGATTTTGTACCCCGTGGGATGCACTGGTGTAGAAATGGGGATATCTTAGTTTCTGTTTGCAAAGGACAAAAAGCCAAAGTAGACAGATACGGGGGCGACGGGTATAAAAAGCAAGAAATAGAAATCAAACAGAATGGTCGGCGTCTGTTTAGAAAACCATCTTATCTTACGCAAAACATTTCTGGAGACATATGTGTTTCAGATCAAAATAAAGTAGTTGTCACAACAAATGATGGGCGATTTCGATTCAACTATTACGGCGGAAGATTCAAGGCTTTCGGACCCCAAGGAATATGTTGTAACAAATTGTCACATATTATTGTGGCAGACGACATCAACAATATAATTCACGTTGTAAACGATAGCGGTGCATTGCAGCGCGTGTTAGACACTTCCGGACAAGGAATTCTGGGACAATTATCTTCTCCATCGAGCCTTTCCATAGATGATAATGGTTATATTTGGGTTGGAGAAGTGTTTAGTGGTTTTATCAAAGTCTTAAAGTATTTAGAACTTTGTTATGTCTGAAATGTATTCCTCTTGTGACGCAATAAATCGATCGTTCTTAATTCCTTGTTCCCATATTATAGAGAGAAATCTTAATGATTTATCTTGCTTCTGACTGTAAAACAGTAAATTAAAACCCTAGATGACCTTTATTTATACTAAAATGTAAAGAATTATCAAGGGAGCATAACTGGACATCCGTAGAAATTAGCATTCGATGACATATCTCTTTCTCAGACTCGGATCAGCAATTGAAGCAAGATCTGATATTCCCCGGTCTATATATGTATATATAATCCATTGCTTGTTTTTTATTTCTGTTTTGCTGTTGTTGCAAGAACAAGCCAAGATGAAATGATATAATGACAACATAAACAGTTTATTGCAAATGGAAAACTTTGTGAAAGTTATCATTGAATCAAAATTAAACGTGAATTTGTTTGTGTGTTTGTAAGTTAAACCTTTGTTGTTTAAAGATTTTCGCAAGATTAATAATAATATTTTTTTAAAAAGATCAACGATGGTATGCAATGCCTAAAGAAGCGTAATCGATGAAAGTAAAAATTAAAAATAAAAAGGTTGAGACTGGATGATCAGGAATGAATAATTTTCTACTCGCATGGCATACAAATAAGTGTCGGATTACTTTTAAAAATGAAAACATTTAATGCATCACCCGTGCATGCGGGGGAGGTACTTGAAAACAAATTAAAATGTAAGTGCCAAGTTCCTTGCAAACCATCTCTTTCTCTCTCTCTCTCTCTCTCTCTCTCTCTCTCTCTCTCTCTCTCTCTCTTCTATATAAATCCAAAGTCTATGTCGTAGAGGCTGGTAGTCAAACTTGGTCACTGGGTTGTTAAATTTATCAATAGTCCATATAATAGTTAAAACATGAAAAAAATGTACCCATTTCTCAAATCCTGCAAGTACATTAATTAGATGTATATATGTTGGTATAAAGCAGGTATTTTATAAAGAAAAAACGACAGTAACATTCTGATTGGACTTCCAAAGGGGACAGGGAATAATCATGTTAACGTCTAAAACAAAGACCTACTTATTCCAATTTTTGGAAAGCATATACAAGTCGACAGCTTCAACTTGTGCGAATGCTCTGAGACAAAGTACTGAGAGTACCGGAAAGCGGTAAGCAAGCTTGTTGGGATTATTTGCACCATCATTTCATATCGAGGTACTGTTGAGTTTACGTTCAAGATTTTTAAAAAAATATAAAAATATATCATTTTACTGCGGGACTAGTCAATATCTTCTCTATCCTACAATCCAAGTGTATGATAACGAGTAGCTGCAGAACTGTAGCTCTGCGAGACTATTCGTGTTGAAATGTCATATATATTTAGTAGAGCTACGTACAGTTCTTCATCACATACCAGAAAAAAATTACGACACACAAAAAATTTACTCAAGTTTCGAACTGATTTACCAAATTTCTTAACACACGTGCATAACTTATTAATATAATCCCTTGACATTTTACTTCTGATGTCATCACTTTACTTGCCTCAGATTTTTTCTTAGACAACTTCGCCGACTTCAGAAAGGAAAGTATGTTAAGTTTACATACAGAAACACGTAATCAAGCCGTACTACTTTCCTCTAAGGGACTGTTGAGGGTGTTTACAAGAATATCAGAGGCAGGTAAAGGACGATATTTGTAGTAAAACGCCTGAGAATATTTTTGAGAGGGGGGTATCAAATATTATATAGGGTATTAAGAAATGAGACCAAGTCTTTCAAACCCATACCGCAAGTTTGTGTGCGCCCATAAATTGCAAATTAATTTTGTATGTAAGGCACTATAGATCTAGATCTATTGTTAAGATTTTTCTTAAATTTACATATAAAAATGTAAATTGTAAAAAAGTGAACGAATAACGAAGAAGTTGGCACCAACAATTTTTTTTAGACCAAGTGAAATATTGAAGTAAAATAAAAAAATGAACAGTGAAACTGAAGGGTTTTTTTGGCGTGTCAAGTTTTTTTGGATAAGTCTGACCCTTCCCCTACCCCATTTTTAAATAACGATGCCACGTGCCAGATTTGTGAATTCATTTCTTGATACGGAATCTAAAAAAATCATATTTGAAGACTCATCTGAAAATCGTGACATTTCATGCTTTGTCAGATATTTATATGTAATAATGTTAAATAAATATATAGTTGAATGTTCGTACAGGCTTAAAATTATAGAAAGAATTTTTTTTTTTGGAGAAAATATGCATTTTTTAGAAATATAAGCAGACGATTTTGATTAAAGAAAACTAAAAACAAATGATACTATAGGAGCAGTCGTTTAACAGATAACAAACCACCAATAGGGGATAAAATAACCACAATTAAAACCGAAATAATGATAATATTAGAGTTACCGTTCTTTTTAAGCAGTGTTGGGGTTAAAATTTTAATACAATGTCGACTTTTATTGTAGGACCCGTTGCTATGATTCAGACCATCATTTTGTGTTCAAGATCATTTGAACGCCTTAAACAGGTAAGAACTATGTAAATTTAAAGTAACTTGGCAAATGAATGAAAAGAATGAAAAACCTAGTTTCGATTTGTGAAAACTTCCCACTGTCTCTTTTGTTTCGAATTTTTGGGCTGGTACTTTCCTGGTCAATATAAAACATGCACACTATGTTTGTACGTTTATTTACCTTTCCTTTAGTAAAATCAAACGTGATATTGTATAAGATTTTGTAAACTGGATATGCCAGATACTTTGCTATAACCTCCTTTCAGATATTTGAAATTTGGGCTGCGGAAATGTTTGGACACTCGGTCTATCGCATCTCCTTTCCAGCTAATGCTATCCCTTTTCGCCTGTTTTCAATATTTTCTATCTACACATTACCCGTTTTATTTTACGGTATTGTAGACTATAATTCCCCCTTACCCATAAAGTCTACTTTAGAGATGTTTCTTCTTTTTTCCCAAGGTTTGATTCTTCGCTGGCCCACAGCTAAATTACGCGAAAGGTGTATCTTGTTAAGTCATTATATTTAGCTCGAAAATTCATGCAAAACACCATTCCCCCCTCACCCGACTGAATCTGCTCGCTCAAATTAAATGAATAGATAAATAAAAGTGAATAACCCAAAAAAGTTAAATGAACGTCATGTCATTGCAATACAAAGAGAGTATCACATGACTTCAAGAGAAAACACTTTATTATCATATCATCACTATGTACTATTATTATTTTATCAAATTTTGTCGTTTGATGTTATTATGGCGAACATAAATAATTACGAGATAGCTAACAAAATGAATCCATAAGGAAATACATGTATCAAATCAATGTTTTAAAGTGTATACACCTGGCAGGCACATTACCAATGAGGAAAGCCCAGAAATTTGAAAAACTAATACTTAATATCAAAGCAAAATGTCTCTAAAGGGAAAACAAGATTCAACTGGTTTGAATGAGGCCGTCCAAGGGCAATAACATTACAAAATTATTGCTGAATCAAATAGTCGTTTGTTTTCAAATCATCTAAAACAAGATAATGATAATACAACCTTGTTAGATTACATGAATCACAGACAGACTCACGGACGAACGGAGGGGGACAGGTTTTAGTTCCATAGACCGGTTTGGATTCACGGTATACGTGGAAGACGAACAGAGATTTTTCTAAATATTTTCTTTTATTTACATGTACATTTACAGCGTAGCCGGTTTGAGTAATAGCAATAAGCATCAGGATAATCGTTATAATCTAGATAGGTTTGAAGAAGATTGACCATAAGTCCATTGAGATATACACTAAGTCCATTTCGTTGCAAACTTATCATAACTAAACAGATGTTGAAGACATTCAAGAAACAAAACCCCCGATACTAAGAAACAAATAAAAAATATACAACTCCACTCAAATAAGTTCAATTTTACTAAGCGAAATTTCGTACAATGGGAAATAACATTCTTTATGAAAATCAAATACTTGAAGCCCACCCCACCCCAAAATCACCTTTTTGTATAATTGATTCTGGTGTATGATTACCATGAAACACAAAATTTACATCATTTGTTTCTAAAATAACGTGAGAATTCACTATTTTGTTTCAAAAGAAAACAAAAATAAAATATCAATTTTGGAAAGGTTTTTTTAAGGATATTATCGCAGTTATAAATCCAATTTCTGTTTTCATGTCATGTGTATTTGTAATAGTACATTTTTTAACATGTGGGGGGCAAAATAACAGTTAATGTATATTCATATTTTTACGATTAGCCTTTTCCTAATTCAGTATATATCTTATTTTATAACAGTTTATGACGACTTTATCTTTCAAAAATGGAAAGAAAGAGGGAGAAGAAAACAAAGAGGAAAAACGACCTTCACCAAATCAAGGATGCGGATGTTGTGAACGTTGCAAGATGAACCAGCCTGGAATAATACCAGTTAGACCTTTCGTTGAATGTGATAAACATAGACCCTATTTATGTGCATACTTATGGGCAGCGGAAAGGGCAAAAAATACATTTTTACAAAATCAACGATAAACTAAATTCAGCAATCTAAAATAATATTATCAATGACCATAAATGCAAAACAAACAGTCTTCTTTGCAAAATAAATGTACATAAAAATCATCCAAAGATATCTAAATACAAATCAAACACAAAAAGTAAAACCAACAGACATAAATGTAAAACGAACATACATCAACATGAAACAAGCGGACGCACAAATAAACGCCAGGTGGCGTTTTTTGGGAAGCAATATACGTCATCGATTATTGGAATCCGGGATGGTTCGCACCTATTCTGTTTCACCCAGAGATGTTTCCCACCTCAATGTTTCGCACCTGCATCGGAGCAAACCATCTGACTGTATTGTTATGTAATGTAATGGAGTGTTGATGTAATTAGAAATGTACATGTATATATAGTTAGCAAAGATCTATTTTGGGGACCATTTAATTACATAAATTACCGGTATCTGGTTGAACTTTACATTACCCAACTGCATCCACTATTTAACTACGATTTTTATCAGTCTTATTCTTATAGCAAACGTGGGGTTAAATATTATTTCCATTCCCATTTATTTATTATGATTTATTTAAAATTATAAATAATATTTTAATGACCTGTTTATACTCGTACATTTGTTCCAAATTTCCTATTCGGATGAAAACATATGTATAATCAATTATTGTACAGTCTTATATATAAAAAAAGTCATTTATTTGTTACCCATAAACATGATGATATACAAATACATGTATCTGGAAAAAAAAAATTTTTAAATGCTACAAGACATATATGTACATTGTGAATTAAAATTAAGTGCATGTATCAGAATACTTCAAGCTTATCGACACATAGGCTTCGGAACCGGGGGGGGGGGGGGGGGCTTTTTGCAAAGTTAGACCTAACCATTAGGCACATAGCAGAATAGACGGTTCAGCCTCCCCCCCCCCCCCCCCCCCACACACTTTTTCTCGCAGGAAATATAATTGTTCCTTAATGTACCTTGAAAGATTGAGAAGTTAGAGTCTTAGGCATACTAGCCCCCACCCCCCTCCCCCCACCCCCCACCACGGATTAAGATTTTCATGATTTGGGGGGAAATAATTTTTAATGTACTAGGTTAGATTTTTTCTTTTGGAAGTATAGGTTTACTCCCCCCACCCTCATCCCCCCCCCCCTCCCCCACGGATTAGGATTTTTATGATTTTGGGAATTAGGTTTTTATCTCTCAATATTTCTGAGGATCAGTCTAGCCCCCCCCCCCTTTTCAATTTGCTTCCGACGCCAGTGCGACGTGAATACTGCCATGCCTTAAATTTTCTTCAAACTACTTGTACAGGCAATACATAAGACTGTAGGAAAATAAATCAAACTTCGTTATAGAAAACATTGTATGCATTAATTAATGCATATTTTGATGATAACAATTTATACAAAATGTTTATTTTATGACTTTCCGTTTCCGTCAGGCTAAGGCACATCTATATAGATAATTATAGCAAACCAAATTTTCACGCCTCTATTCACGTAAAATTTGTCAGTCATTTGTTGCATTTCGTATCACTTTAATTTTACCGGGTGGAAGTAATGCAAAATTTACAACTTGACATCTTTGTAAATTTTGTATTTACTGCCATCCGGTAAATAAACAATTTATAGAATAAAAAGAAGTCGGATAGAAATAATTTTTTTAACGAGTTTGACTTTTGCCATAAGAATAAGACTGGTAATAGGCGTAGTTTAAATAATGGATACAGGGGAGGGGGGTGGGTAATGTAAAGTTCAAGCTGATAGTTTATGTAATTAAATGATCCCATAAACAGAGCTATGCTAACAATATAATATTTTACATTTGTAATTAACATTCCCAAATTTTTCATTATAAAAATACAGGTAATTCTCAAGTGAATAACAGGCTATAAATGTTATTACTACACAGTTCACACCTCTTGTTCTGAACCATATAAAACGACATGGCTTAATAAAATTAGTAAATAAAAATCCTAATCAAGCAAGAACGCTCTCTTGGCGATGCATGCATAAAGACAAGCACTGTTTCAATAGTGTTTTTTTAAAAACATATTTCAATTCTTGTATAGGTAATAATTAATTTCAGAGGAATGATAATACGAGAAAAATATCTAAATACAGTGAGATGTTTCGCTCCCAGGCAGGTGCGAAACATCTCAGGGCGAAACAAAATAGGTGCGAACCATCCCGGATTCCAATAATCGATGACGTATATTGCTTCCCAAAAAACGCCACCTGGCGTTTATTTGTGCGTCCGCTTGTTTCATGTTGATGTATGTTCGTTTTACATTTATGTCTGTTGGTTTTACTTTTTGTGTTTGATTTGTATTTAGATATCTTTGGATGATTTTTATGTACATTTATTTTGCAAAGAAGACTGTTGGTTTTGCATTTATGGTCATTGATAATATTATTTTGGATTGCTGAATTTAGTTTATCGTTGATTTTGTAAAAATGTATTTTTTGCCCTTTCCGCTGCCCATACATACTGTTGTTTGGACTGCAACGTTCCTATTTGTCTGAAGTGCACAAAGCAACAGCACAACAAACATACAATAGGAGATATTTTTGAACTGAACGAAAATGCATCCTCTAGAGCCGATAATCAAGGAAAAGGTCCTTATTTTTACCCAAAAGCTGCAGTTGTTGGATCCAGAGCTCATAATTGCTACGAAGTTATAAGACGTCAAGCAAACAAGCAAGCGGAGATTCTACATAACATTGTTATCGATGTGTTACAAGAAGCTTTGAATTCTGTTGATGAAATGGAACTTCGAGACGCGGATATTTTGGAGAAGTACGATAATGAACTGAATAGTCGAGATGCAAAGATCGACGGTAACAAAGATGCAGAAGTACTTTATCAAAGAGATGAAGAAGTTTCTTCTGACAAAAATATTTTATCTGGAAAAATAAACTTCAGGGCACCGAGATTTCTCAAAGGCATGCCAAGTACTAAGGAAATAAACGCCCAATTTGGTATTATCAAGCCATCGGTGATTGACAGGAGAACATCAAAAGACAGAGAATTGCTGTCCAAACCAAAACCATTATTTGAAATAGATTCTCAATCAAAATACACCTTATACGTTCGATATTTCCATTCAAATAAAATTCTTCAAAGCGGAACAGGGCTTGAATTATACGTACTAAACGAAAAAGGCGAGTGTTTGGAAACTATTCAAACAGTGAGTGGGATAGATATGCCAACAGGGCTGACAGTACTGGAAGATGGGACCATATTGTATACGGACTATCGCTGCAAACGTGTAAGGAGGATCAAGTCTGATCGAAAAATAGAAGAATTCGCGACAACGGAAGGTAAACCAAACGGTATCTGTGGAACACGAAGTGGTGAAATCATCGTTTGTCTCCAGGACTGTCACAACGTACAGGCAAAGGTTGTGTGGTTTGATCATTTCGGGAATTTGTTACGAGAGTACACACATGTTTATTTGAGTGGTCCTACTTCAGTGTATGAAAACATCAACTATGACATATGTATCACAGACGAAAATATGAGGAATATTATGGTGATTGACAAAGACTTAGACATCCGTTTTGTGTACGACGGTAACATATCAACGGGTGATGTGTCTAAATTTACCCCACGTGACATTTGCTGTGACAGTATTGGTCATATTCTGGTTGCAGACTTCACCAATCGTGTAATACATTTACTTGACGAAGATGGTCACTTTATTTGTTATATTCTGACTAAAGCAGACAACCTGTCTTATCCACACGGACTGTGTGTGGACAAAGAAGATAGATTATGGGTAACTGAACGATTCTCCAAGAAGATTAAAGTTTTTCAGTACTTATCTTAGATAAAACTCATGTAGTTAAACTTTGAAGATTCGTTCATAAAATATAAAGCCGATCTTTTTTAAAAATTAGAAAGGTATAAAAAAACACCAATAACTTTGAAATTCATTCTGTTCGTATCACGAAAACTAACGTTATTTTACTAATTCACTAATGCAATTTTGAGTGTGTTGTCTAAAGGGCCTTATACAGAACCCCATTCATTCATGTTACATGTATGTTAAGCAACAGACGCTATCTACGATCTCTAATTACCAACCAAAGTGAGTGTTCTACCAATAGTCTATGTAAAGTTAACTAATTGGATTGGCACTACATACTAGCTTCATTATATTTTTATTTAATAGCAGATGTCTTGATCCCTTTAACAAATGAGTATGTGCCCGATCTGTTTAATTATTATCGCCATAAATTAAACAATAATGCATGTACATGTTAAACCTGAGTTGTGTTGTAAAGAGTCAATCTGATAATTGTAGCTTTTAATTGTTCGAGGGCTTATACAGTATTGAACTAGTACAGTGTTGGCTCTTTTTGGGTATTCCTACATAGCAACATGATAAGAGATTCAAAAAAGGGGTACATGCAAATATATTGATGACAATTGGTAAGGGATGAAACGTACACTTGAATACAGTACTGTAAACCTTAATTTACTTTACAATAATAAAACGTGTTGAGGCTGTTGTTGTTGGTTTCTTTTCATGTTCTTCAAGACTAAATATGTATGCTAATATCTGGCCGTCATAGACCCTTTACCTGGGATTACGAATCACACATACAACCAATTTCTGAAACGCCTGGTATAATGCACTCGCTGCTTCTCGTGTAATGTGTCCAAATACGATTTTAAAGAAAACAATGTACTAGTCTTTTTAATATTTCAAATATCTAATTCTATTTTCCCATTAGCTCAAAGCATTATATTACAGAAATTATTATTATTTTTTTGTTTGCATATTTTCTGGCAGGCGAGGCATTAATTTTCATCAAAATAATCATAAGAAAAATTAAATCCGATATAAGATACACTTTAGGACATGTTTAATTATTACAAGAATGAAATAAGCATGCTCAAATTTCTGTGATTTTTTATTTAGTTCGTATAAAATAAAATGAAATTTTCATTTTTCCTTGGAAATAAAGTGTCTATAGAATACACTTTGATCCTACAGAAAATAAAATTTATCACTGTTTCAAGAAAATCCTACACGAATCATCAATATTTTTTCAAGATATTAGTGCTCTTTATTTATCCATTTTGAAACAAAAAATCTTCGTTGGCAAATTATTTTCTCACGGGAGATGTTGTGAGAAATATCTTTACGTCTGAATGTTTAGAAAAATTGCCTTAGGTAGGCGTGAAAATAAATTGACTTTATTATAAATCAGTGATGAAATTTATTTACAGAGTCAGATCATATTTTGTACTTAAAATATAATTCTTACCTATAACGTGTAAATGTACGTCATACATTACACATACATGTAATCCTACACAAAGTCACAAACAATTATTTGCAGAAAGAGTCAAATGAAAAAAAGCATACACTGTACAAAAAATAAAAAGCAACAAAAAATCTTTTAGTGTGGATGATCTTATTCATGGTAGAAAAGTCAGGAAAGTTGAATAACGTATTTTTAAAAATTGGATAATAACGTTCAGATTGTTTTCAGTTTTGTAAATGTTCTTCATTTTTTCGTCTTTTTTCTGTGTTGTTTATAACTGTAAAAAAAACTTTAAATTCAGATGAACAGGAAATCTTATTGTATGTAGCCGACTTATTGAACGTATGTACTTTACTGTAGCATATTAAGAATGACATTTTAAGTTTTAAATTGAAATATGTAAGAAAACAAATACAGAAAACTCATGATTATATGAGAGTTGCCTCTCTTCCATACCAATTGTGAATTTCTTACAATGTCGCCGATTATGGTAGGACCCGTGGCGATGATCCAGACCATCATTTTGTGTTCAAGATCTTACCAACGCCTAAAACAGGTAAACTTCATGTGGATTAAGGAGTCTGTCTGCAAAGAATGTAGACAGGTTATAAATCTATAAAATATTTCATATTAAAACAGAATACAAAAGTATCCTCTGCGCCACTAAAAAGTATTTCTTTACTTGTTAATGTGTTTATTTCTTGACAAAGGTTTTATCATAACCCTGTACTTCCATTTTCGATGAAGGAATGCATAACTCTATTGTGAACGACGGTCACCTGTTTAAAATGTATGAGTTCTTTGTTTCTTAATTCCCTTCTTCGATTAATTAAATTTTTTCACTGTATGTTACCATCAATAATTTTCACACACATAAGATTTATTTGGCTTTTATCAAATTGATGAGACAGTATTGATGGGTGAAGAAAACGAAATCATTTTGTTATCACAATGCATGAAAAATGATTTAATTTTAAAATATGTGACAAAAAATATGATGATTTTTATATTGACAATAATATTTGTGATGTTGTATGATGTAATGTGTTTTAATGGGGCATGATATGCGTCAAAAAAGGAAACGAAGGAATCCACACAGGAAATAAGCTGAATTCATTAAAAGTGTATCATACATCTGCTCATTATTTCTGCATGAAAAAGGATCCCAGCATACTTCACATGGTGAATTGAAAGGGGAAAAAAAACACTCACACATACGCTTATAGAGGATAAAAGTTTGGGAAGTGAATACGCAATATAAAACTGGCGATGAGGAGACCATACAAATAGGCCATAATCTTTACCACCGTGTAATATTGGTAAACGGTTAATGAAACAGGCAGGTCTATACAATACTCCTGTAGATTTACTTAGTATTGAAAACAGCAAACCCCATTGTCAAATAAAACCGAATGAATGCAATGCACATTAATGAACAAAATACAAGTCTGAGAAGACAATGCATGTTCAAGGCGATAAGCTGATAATTCTATCGTCAATTTATTAACAGTTTATGGCGACTGAATCTACCGTAAATGAAAACCAAGAGAAAAGAAAAGAGAAAGATGAAAAACAATCACCAACAAATCATGGATGCAGTTGTTGCAAATTTTGCAAGGTAATCACATCGGAAATAGAACCAGTTAAACCTTTCCATGAATGTGATAAACATAAACCCTATCTATGCTATGCGTGTTTGGGTGTTTAAAACGCAATGTTCCTATCTGTCGAAAGTGCACAAAACAGGAGCACAATCAACATAAAATATGTGATCTATTTGAGTTGGACGAAAAAACAACATCTGGTATCGGTAAACCAAGGAAGGAGTTCCTTCTTCCTCAAAGGACCACAGTTGTTGAATCCAAATTTCAAAACAGCTACGAACTTGTTAGACACCAAGCAAAAAAATAAACAGAGGTTCTTCACACTGTGGTTGACAAAGTGTTACAAGAAGCTTTGAGTTTGGTTGATTTGATGAAATTTCAAGATGGAGAAATTTTGAAGAGATTTTGAAAAATATTGAGACATACATACAAGAACTGGACCCTTTAGCTGCTAGGATCGACGGTTCGCTTGATAATCGAGAAGAATGGGCTATATGTAAGAGAGGAGAGGGTTCTTGATGAAAAATCTGTTTCATCTGAGAAAATATACTTCAGGGCACCAATATTTCTGGAAGGTTTGCCAAGTTCTATGGAAATAAAAGCTCAGCTTAGTATTGTCAAGTCCTCGAAGATCGAGAAAAAAAACACAAAACGGTGATGTCAAAACCATTTTTTATATTCGATATCGACTCGCCATCAAAATTCACATCATATGTTAGGTATTTCCATTCAAATAAGATTCTTGTAGGCGGAACAGATCCAAAAGTATACATACTGAATGAAAATGGCGAATGCTTGGAGACTTTTCAAATAGGAATGCCAACAGGACTGGCAGTTTTGGATGATGGAACAGTACTGTGCACTAACGTAAGTAGCAACGGGGTAATGAGGATCAAGTCTGATGGCACTACAGAAGAATTCACGAGAATAGAAGGAGAAGGTAAACCATGTGGTATCTGCAGCACACAATGTAATGACGTTATCGTCTGTTTGCAGGAAATTGACCAGACAGGGGGCAAGATCATTTGGTTTGATCCTTTTCGTACTTTGTTTCAAGAGTTCACACATGTTTATCTTACTTGTCCGACTTGTGTATGTGAAAACATAAACTATGACATCTGCACAACGGACATTACTGGGAAACTTATTGTAATTAACCAAGATTTAGACATCCATTTCGTGTATGACGGTAACATATCAACTGGGGACGTGGTTAGATTTACCCTACGTGACGTTTGCTGCGACAGCGTCAGTCACATCCTGGTAGCAGACATTGACAATCGCCTGATACACTTACTTGACGAAGATGGTCACTTTATTTGTTATCTCCGGACTAAAGCGGACAAGCTGCCTCGTCCACACGGACTCTTTGTGGACAAAGAAGACAGATTATGGGTAGCTGAACGATTCTCCAAAAAGATCAGAGTTTTTCAGTACTTATCTTAATAGTGCTAACATTTTAGTCTGAACTTTGTTCATTGCTGACATACCTATCCTGTAAATATAATTATATAAAGAAATTGAACAATTTTATTTGTAAAATTTTGTTCTTTTTGTAGCACATAAGAATAAAAACGGTCCTTATATGTTGCAGTTCTTTTATTCTTGATGGTTTATTATTTGGTAATATTGGTAATATTTGGTAATATTTGGTAATATTGACAGTGGTCCTAAAATAAACAATATAAATAATTGAAAATGATAGTCATACATCAACTGACATGATTTCATAAAAAAATGTTTATGACCTCTTGCTATTACACTTTATCATACAACATAACATCTAAGCAAGAAATAATATGCAGTATAAATAATGTAATAATAATGTACACAGTTTACAAACCTAAGTAAGGAATGCTGTATTAGGGCTTCCGGTCACTGTGACTGTGACGTCAGCATATGAGGACTGTTCAATATAAATATCAGGTCTTACTTCTCAATTTATAAAAACTAAACATATTTGATAAGGAACCACTATTGTAATAAAAACGTTTCGTATCAAACAATCATTTATAACATCGGGTCACCTATTATTTTAACCTATAAACGTACTTATACACAACTGACTAGATGTCAATATTACATCAATTCTCTGACTAGAAATAAACAACTTTCGATCTGTTAATTACACAGAACTTATAATTCCACAAAATATAGTTATAAATAGAATAATCAATCACTTGTAACATAAGTATTTGATCTAATATGAATGCAAGACAAAAATATCATTACTTACATCTATTAGACAAAAAGGTCTTTCCCCGTCAACATCTACGATGAAAATGCCGCCAAAAGATGGCCTACTGCCTATCTCGTAAATTGACCAATCAATGGACAGATTCACAAGTGTAAAAAATTAATAATATAAATTACTTACAACCGAATACTGATATTATAACAGTTATTCAATTAGGATATAAACATAAAAATACTTTTTCATTTCCAAATTTTAACTTTTATAGAAAATATAAATGTGAATCTCGAACCCGATGTTAAATATACTTTGCCCTCTTACACATTTCCCCCCTTTTTATCATTGCTTTCCACAGCAATGAAAAGGTTGCATAAAACATAATAAAAAAATTTAACTAACAAAAAGTACAGGTATATATGCACAAAGCAATGAAACTATATAATTTCATCTGATTTCGTTACTACATAATCACATCTGATTTTGTCTTGCCCACGAATCACTTAAAGTAGCACTTAATGTAGCACCAAGATTCACAATCGCATCACTGAGTTCCTTGAATTTTGACGGTTGGACAGAAATTTGATTGCACGGTACAGTACTTTTAGGTAAGTTGAACGGGTTGGAATGTTTTCCTGCGGTCGTTCTCTTACTTCGTCGAGGCTGCGTCACGTCTACCATCTCTTCCTCTGAATCCTCACTGCTAGCTGCAGGTGCACATGGTTTTTCTATCGCAGCTTCTTCTAAATCCTCAGCGGTTGCGGAGTGTTCTTCTTCGTCTTGAATTTGTATGGCCTGTTCTGGAATATACTCAAGATCCGATCCTTCAGAACTGGAATATCCATCACTCGAATTCACTCTTTCACCTGTGTCTAAGATTTCTTTCCTTGTCACGTTCTTGATCGGGCCAGATCCATCTGCCAGCTGTATAGAATACACATTATCACCAAGATATTTCACAACTTTGTATGGAGTGGAACACCAGGTATCTTGAATTTTATTCCTTCCAAGGGTGCGGTTTCTCGTAAGAACTCTTGTTCCAACTGGGATGAATGAAACACTGGCTTTCTTGTTTTTCTGATGATTTCGCTGCTCTGCAGATTTTTCTGTATTTGACAATGCTAACTTTGATGCTTCCAACATCTTCTTTTTATGGTCTTGAATCCAGTCATCCATAGGTAAGTTTTCACTGTCATCATCTGAGGACTTGTATAATCCAAGCATCAAGTCAATGGGAAGAATAGGTTCTCGTCCAAAAAACAAGAAATGTGGAGAGTAACCGGTCGATGAATGAACAGTGGCATTGTAAATATACACCAAGTATGGAAGATATTCAGGCCATTTCTTCTTCTTTTCCGGAGGTAATGTCCTTAGTCTATCATGCATGGTTCTATTAAATCTCTCACACTGTCCATTCCCTTCTGGATGGTAAGGTGTTGTGCGGGATTTTTCAATGTTGTAGTAATTACACAGTTCTTGAATAATGAAACTCTCAAAATTACGGCCCTGATCACTGTGAATACGTTTAGGAATTCCATAATTCACAAACCAGTCTTTAACAAGAATTTTTGCCACCGTAGTTGCTTTCTGATCTTTACACGGTACAGCTTGAGTAAATTTAGAGAAAATGTCTGTCATGATTAACACATTCTCACGTCCATCCGATGATTTTTCTAATACAGTGAAGTCAATGGCGAGAATGTCTTGAGGTTTGTAAGCTATTAAATTACTCATTGCAGGATTAATGGCTGGAACAGGGGCTTTCCCTATTAAACACCTTTCACAAGATTTACACCATTTCTGGACATCCTGTAGCATCCTCGGCCAAAAACATCTTTTCTTCAGCAAAGAATATGTTCGCTCGACACCTTGATGACCTGCATGGTTATGAATATTTTCCAGAACTGTCTTCTTTAGGACTTCAGGAAGTAATAACTGTCTCTGTTCACCGGTCTCATCTGTGATCTTCCTGTACAAGACACAATTGTCAATGAAAAGTTTATCCTTTTGATTAAGAAGTTTTCTCACATCTTTGTGCTCCTTTTTCAAGTCATTCACTGAAGGTTTACGATCTTCCTCCATCCAGTAACGAACTCTTCTCAACTTCGGGTCATGGTCTTGAAGTGCTGATATATCTGCAGGAATATACTCTGGAAGCGTTGTCATGGCGCTCACTGTCCGCATTTGAAAGTCTGACATCTCTTCTGAATTCAACTGAGTCGGTAAACGTTTATCTAACATCTCTAACGATGTGCTCTGAGTAATCCTATTAAAGGAAACTTTCAATTCTTCTTCTTCCAGTGAAGTAGGTCTACGGCTCAACGCATCCGCGTTGCGATTAACCTTACCAGAACGGTATTTCACTGTAAAATCAAACTGAGCTAGCTCTCCTATCCATCTCATCGTCGTTGCATCTACTCGTTGTTTGGGTTTGTTGATGTAACTGAGCGGATTATTGTCGGTATAAATGACAAACTTCGATCCAAGAAGGTAATCACGAAATTTTTCACTAACTGACCACTTGAGTGCCAAAAGTTCAAGCTTCATAGAACTGTATTTTTCCATATTCCTTTCAGATTTTCTAAGTGATCTTGATGCGTAAGCTATCACAATCTTTCCATTTGGTCTCTCTTGAGATAAAACTGCTCCGAGTCCTTCAAAACTTGCGTCTATTTCCAATATGAACTCTTGTGAAAAATCAGGAAATCCAAGAATTGGAGGTGAAATAAGTTTCTCCTTTAGGGCGTTGAATGACTTGGTACACTCGTCAGTCCATAATTTTTGAAATTGCTCTGCTTTCAGTTTGGTATTCTTTGGTCTTGATAGTAATGCATGAAGAGGAGCTGCTATGCTAGCGAATCCTTGGACAAATCTCCTATAATAACTAGCTAGTCCGAGGAATGAGCGGAGTTGCTTTTCTGTAGTTGGAATAGGCCATGACTCAATAACAGCTGTTTTGTCAGGATCTGTAGATACACCTCTTTCAGAGACTATATGTCCAAGAAATCTTATTTCTTTTTGGAAGACTGTTATAATATCAGTATTCGGTTGTAAAAAATTAATAATATAAATTACTTACAACCGAATACTGATATTATAACAGTTATTCAATTAGGATATAAACATAAAAATACTTTTTCATTTCCAAATTTTAACTTTTATAGAAAATATAAATGTGAATCTCGAACCCGATGTTAAATATACTTTGCCCTCTTACATTAAAACAACCTGATTGTTTAAATGGTTTAAAATATAACGAGATAGTTCTGTCCTCGGACGAAAACTTCAGCCTGAAGATAACAAATTCATCTATTCTATTTCAAAAGCAACTTTGTAAATCAAAGTACTGAAAAGCGCTAACCTAGCTTGGTTCTAAGAAAATTTACTGTGTGCAAGCGTAGGCGGAAATGAGCCTTATTGAAATGTTGGTTTATGTTTAATGAATATCAATTTAAAGTATCGAAGGCCAGATTTCTTAAAATATATGTTACTTTCTTAAGATGATGTGAATTAAAGCTGAACACGACTTGTATATGGATACTTGCCTGAAAAAAAAAGATATGTTAAAATCACAAATTATACCTTTTGAACAGTAGTTATCACAGTTTTTGACATTTTCTTGCAAAGAATCGATTTTATTTTTCTATATTTTAGCTTCTGGATACGCACTATATTTTTTCATCACTGCGTAGCGTCCCGTGCTGATGTACGTAAGCCTCGCAATCCAATCGTATCTACTCGGCCATTTCCGTCACCCAGATAACTGGTTCCCTACACCTCTTACCAGTTTAAATGATGTATATTTCTGCTCATAGAGGGCAGTTATTCCTTGCACCGGAAATAGAAGTCTAACGACAATAAAGCGCTCAGCTATGCTTAGCGCTTTAAAAGTCTATGGTAATAAAATATGAAGAAAAACAAATGCATAAATCATACTGTTTTTTAATTATCATAATTTCATTAATTACAATTTTGTTAAGGTTTGAATTGAAAGCACTGAGAGTGTTAAGCTAATATTTTTTTCTCAATCTCTGAGAATTCTTTAGCAAAGGGCAAAACATCGATAACTAAAATTATTACATATAACAGATAACAAAACCTAACTCATTGTTGATATTGATTAATAACACATTGCAGCATGTACAAAATAGAATATGTTTAACGAGGCGACGTCATTAATTTGCTTTATTTACAATAATGAGTAATAAAAACAAATTATCAGTCACATGTATAGTAAAGCAGAACCTCACAATGCAACAATTTTAGAAGAAAAACAAAATTGAAACGCAACTAACAAGACTAAAAAAACATATCATTTTGCAAAAGAGTGACGTCATTAGTTTACACTTAAACTCAATGAAAAGTCATTAAGAAAGTAAAGCATCAACCACTCTTCTGGATATAACGCTCGGATGATTTTAATAAATAAATGTCGATAAATAATTTGCATTATAGATGTAAATATTGGCATGATTGCATTGCTTTTTTATCAATTACCTACGGGAGAACTTTTACATATTACCAAAATAATTTTAACTATTGTGTTTTGGGTTTTTTTTAATTTGAAATATTTAGTAATGTTTGTATTCACCTTTTCCGATACAATTAAGCTGATAAATAAATGTGTGTGTGTGCTTCATCACTTTTGATTAATTGCTTTTGATATATTGCTTTTTCGCGATTAATTTACAATACCTGTATAATCTGTATGGACAATTTTATCAAAACATAAAATAAAAACTGAAATATCATTTGTTAAATTTTTTTCTGCAAGCTAACCAGTTAAACGTGACGATGTAAGTACGATGAAAAGAGAAAGATTTTTTCTAACATTACAAAAGCCTAATAAGACCACGACCTTCACTAGAAAATGTTGATAACAGACCTACTTACAAGGAACGTTACGTACGTAATATAGAAAAACAGTTACTGTATCTATAAATGCATGGTTCAAATTCATCTGCGACATTTTGGTTTTGGTATGAAATGTCGTCAAAAAAACAAACGAACAATCAGATTTATCAGTGCGGAGGTAAAAAAAGACAGCTGCAAGGCACCTTTGGTATATAGAATGGAGGCACAGAAACACTATAACATAGAAGTAGTAAAACAAAATCCGTATCTTATTAAGAATCACATTCAGTGAAGTTTTTCCAAATGTATAAAGTTCAACGTTTGGAGGTAGGACAGAACAAAGGATGTAAATATCACAGACAAGGCTATATTCACACACCAACGCATGCTTATCACAACAGGCTTCTTCATTGTCTCCTTCTTTCGGAAGCCCTGTTTTATGAAATCGTCGAGAACATCCGATAGGTAATTCTGTTTGACTGGCATGTAGCCAAGCTCTCGTTTGGCTTTGTCAATACAAAAGTAGTTATTCACACACATCTTGAGAACCTGAAGCAAAAACAAAAATCTTCTTCAGTCAAGTATTATTAAAAAACTGAATTTGAACACAAAACCGAAATGGATTTATATATATTATTGTATGTTGGTTTAGTTTAACTAACCTCCATTCTTGTGAAAATTGGCTGAAAGTCGTAAATCCCGGATACGATAAAATGCACAGACTCGAGAACTAGAGCTGGAAATAAAAAGGAAAGTGTATTATAATGAATATTATGTAGATGTGTTCCAATCTAATATACAGATATGAAACACTTACCAATAAACCACATCAACCATACTGGAATTGGTATTGTTGGCATTGGGTACCCCAGCCCTTTTATCTTCAGGGGGGAAAAAATCATATTCATATCAGTTTTCATGCATTCATGTAAAACAATCCCAAACACAATTAAGCACGATTCAGGGGAGAAAAAATAAAGTTAAAGAACATTCAAAATGATAGCATACACAGTACCAAAAGTTGTTCAAACTAATTTTTTTGATTAAGTCTTGGTTTAAATAAAAAAAAAAGAAACTATAAGGAACGAGACTTAAAGCAAAAATAAACTTTTTTAGTCACCTTGGATTTAATATTTACCTAAAGGATATTTGATACTAGTAAACTACTAAATATACTCACAAGTGGTCGAAAGAAATCAAACGTGTTGATGGGAGCACCGTCTGATATAAAATACGCCTGGCCCGCCTACAACAAGATCATACAGTTACTGAATACTAGGAAATAATCGCCCGGTTTTATTTCGCTCCTTTCGCCTTCGTCAGCTCTATTGGTGATTTCCAATGTCGCATATTGTATCTTTTTAACACACAACTGTGTCTGGGCGAATTCAAGACGGGGCTAAACTGTTTCCAAGTTATGAAGGGCGAAAAATTACACCAGCGAAAATTAATCCTGTATTCAGTAGTAACAATGTAAATATGTAGCAGAAGGTTTGTCTCAATGTTATTTGGTTGCTACTCACGAAATATAAGACTTTCCCTTAGCCCCCCCCCCTTTCGAAGGACTTTCTGACAGAAACAGAACTAATATGTGATCTTAACACATCTTCTTCTAAAAAGCTATTTTTTTTAGTGCAGAGGTAAAATTAGTTTTTCAACATTCCGCTTTATAAAATTGAAGTCAAAACCAAATATAGAATGATTTGGTTTGGTAATTTATCTCCAACTTTCGGTGTTGGTGTTGTTACTTGGTTTAATTTGCCAACAAGATTTCAATATTACCGCTTTGCATCCTTCCGCTTTGGTAAGTGCTTTGGCAGCCAGGATGTGTGCTTGGACCATGTTGTCCACGTGAAGGAAGTCGGTCATGGACTCAGTGCCAAACAACGCCACCATCAACCCATTCTTTGTCATGTTCTGCAAAACATGTCGGATTCTATCAATGTGAAATTTAAAAAAGGACAAAATATGTTGTGTTCAGATTGTCTCTAAAACTTATTTCATTGATACAGGTATGTTTCAATTTTAGAGAATGAACTTGTCGCAGAGAAGCAGATTTTACACTCAATGCTTAACATTTTTTAAAAAGTGTCTTTTGCATGATGTGTTAAATTTCTCGTCCTAATGTAAAATAATGCTCACTTATTTTCATCAACATTTTAAATACATGTTTATATATCATCATGTAGTAAAATATTTGAATGAAGTTCACGAAACATGTCTCTTATGAAATTAGGACTAGATTTATTCTTATACACAATCTATAGAGCAGGTCAATTGTCTACTACAGCGCAATACTATAACTAGAAAGAAAAAATAGGACGAATAGACCTCACCACAACCCTAGGTGTGTGACGTTGCTCTCCGACACCATAGACGCCTCCTAGCCGTAGTGCGCATGTGCGGAGTACATTTTCCTTGTCGGCTTCCAGTACCTTCTGTTCTGCGATTCTTTTCGTTTTAGAATAATGGTCCAAAAACTAACGGAAATGATGATAAAAATAACGAAAGGAAAAAATAAATCTAAGATTTAGAGATTAAGTGTGAATTAATCAAAACATTTGAAGCTAAATGGGTTTTTTTTTACTTTTCCGAAAACATCGTTTACATGTACACATTTTCCCCAGAACATTTTTACTGTTTTACTACTTGGACAGAGATTTGTTGTTTATGTACTTAATATATAAGCGTATATATTTTGAGAGTCGAAATCTGGTGGTTTTATTATATATTCCATACAGCAAATGACTTGAAGAATTATCCGATTTTATAAGTACTAGTACTGACTAGCACATAGGTATTATGACGAAAGACGGTGCAAGCTTTTATAATAAATTGCTTTTGGTTTAGCTTTGAAGACAATGGTATATCAACTGTTACTCGAACACAAAAGAGGCTACGAATTTCGAGTACTTGCTTTGTTTAGGGGGAGGTATGGTAGAGTCTCGTCCCCGTTGCTAATTTCCTGTCCCCCAAACACCACGTTATTTGAACTAGTATACACTAAACGTTTAATGTTGTGTACCAGGCAAGCTAAAAAAGAAAATATAAAATGATCAACAGTTTTAATGACTTTTGTAACAGTTATAATTATTAGTGCTAATAGTTTATACAGTCATTTGGGCATCATATGAATAGAGTTCCATGTGAAATTACGGGAAGCTTCATGTGAATTTAACATGAAATTTCTTGTGAAAAAAAACACATAAAAATGTTCTTGTGAATTTCACGACAAGTTAAGCTGATTTCCCGGGAGGCACAACTGTCTTAAGTTTGTAGTGCGTGAAAGTATAAACCTTTGATATATTAATGAGTAAATATTTGAGATGATTACCTTGGATAACGTTTTCCGTTCCCCTTACGTTGACCTCTTCAATCAGTTTGTAGTTAAACTGCAGAAAAATGAATATAATGAAAAAAAAATTTCAACAGGGAAAGTAGTATTCTTACACTGATTTATAGATTTATATTCGCAAAGTTCTGTGCATTTGATGGAAAAGTTATGATTGACGCGAAAAAAATTTGCCTTTTAAATGTCAAAAATATTGTCAAACAAAATATGAAGGTGGGTTTCTTCCTTTAAAAACGTTAAGAAGTGACTGGAAAATCATTCGAGAATAGTTTAGTTTTATTGAATATATAACATCACAAAAGATCTTTTAAAATAACAATCTATGATTTTAATCTTTCAAGCAAATTTTTTTTATGACGGACATAAAGAAAACAGGTGAGACATGTTATTAAGGTTCTTGTTACTTGTTCTTTTCCCGACATTCCGTATGAGGCTAGATGATACACACAGTTCGCGCCCCTCAGTGCTGACGTCACTTCCTGTTCTTTGGTTAGGTTACACTAAAAGCAGAACGCAAAAATAAATTCATGTAGAACTCCTGTTGATGGGTGTTTATTTTGTTGTTATTTTTCTCCCGTTTTATCGGCGGAGAAGTAGTGGGTATTTAATTTCTCTAGATCAAATGATTTACAGATGGATATTCGATCTGATGATGTTTTAAAGGAAACTGGATGGTCTACGAGTTAGCCATCAGATCTAACTAAACAAAAAATTGCTATGCAGTGTAAGAGGTTGGTGTAATTTAAAAATGGACTCGAACATTCAGCCCTCTTGAACTACATAAATATTCCTCTGTGTGACTTGAATTGCCTTAATTAGACTTTAGTTTATACGTCCACTTCTATTTTTTAAGCAAACCGATTGTGATTCATAGCTCTGAAAATTGACAGGTCTGAACTCTACATTATCCAGTTCTAACCAGTTTAGAATGGACGAAACTAAAAAATCGGGGACTGCACAAAATAATCATGATGATGTCAACTCAAATCCCCATATCAGATGAATTGGCTATTCCTTCATTTCTTCTACCTAACGTACTGATGTATATTAATGTTACTTTTAATTATTCTTTATGAATAAAATTCAGCAATTTTTAAAAAGAAATATGTAAATATAAACAATAAAATGGGTTATGTTTTTTCTGCAATGTCGCTACCTTCATACCCGCATGAATTAGCGAACAAAGTATTTTTTCCTTAAATAAACAATTTCTTCTGTACTTAAATGTTCAGTTTGTTACAGATGAACTTTCCTGAAGAAAAGCTTCAATTATGGATTGTTTTGTTTGATTGATCATGGTTTTGGGGTTCACTGTCCTTTTGCCAATCGAGACAGTCTCTACAATTATACATGTACATACGTAAACGACTTTTATATACCGTATGGTTATAACTGCCATATATAGGCTTTCCATCAATCCGGTGAAGGATTTATGTATACCGATGAATCTGAATCAGCATTTATTAAGAAACTCTTATGTGAAATTTCTCGTAATTGGTAATTTTTAAAATAAGGTTGATGCACTGTTTACATAATTGTGATTGTTTCATTGCCATTGGGTGGGGTTAATCTATTCATAACTCTTTTTTTCCAAAAGTGAACAGACATAAATTAATCTTCTAAAAGGAAAAACGGCGTGATGTTAATTGGGCATTATCCGAGACTGTCGATTTTGATGCATTGCTTGATTTTCATTGTCAAAAGATACCTTCAGTTGATAATTTAAGTCGTCAATATCGTCATTGAATACTTGTTCTTCTTCAAAAGACTGATGTGTCATTTTCCTTTTGTTGTGTAAACTAGTATATAAATGAATAATACTATTGAAATTATTGTTTCCTTCTGTTGTGTAAACTAGTATATAAATAAATAATACTATTGAAATTATTGTGGTTAAAAAAAGTATATTTGAACCCCATGAGTATATTTTTTTTTTCAAGAATGGTAGCAATATGAAATTAATAATTTACATACAATAATTTCGACGTGATGGCGATTCTTTATTTGTTTCTCTTCTTTCTTCTTTAATTTTTAATTTTTTTTTTCTCTTGTGCATACATACATCTTAGTGATTTTTTATCATTAAATATTAACGTTACTTTTTTTTCAAAAGAGAATCTCAAAAATTTTGTAGTTCAAAACTTGATGCTTGTAATTTAACATAAATTCAATTCATTAAGCAGTCAATGCAATTAGAGTTATATTCGAATTTTCTAACCAATCGTGATCTAAATACAATTCTCTATACATTGCCGCCTTTGCGCTTTGTGCTATTTTAGACATCAATATTTTAATTAGATTATAAAAATACCTTGCTCGTAAATAAATCTTAAGTACCTGTACAAAAGTCATGTTGCTCGCCAAAGGCCATTTTGGGGGAACGATGTCGACTAAGATCACCTTTTTCCCAATATCTGCCAACTTCTGCCCGAGTTTGAATCCTGTGAACCCTCCCCCGCCCGTTACCAGATGGACGTCATCGGCAAAGTCGTCGGTGGACATTGGACTGGTCCCCTT
Source organism: Magallana gigas (assembly GCF_963853765.1). Lineage (NCBI taxonomy): Eukaryota > Metazoa > Mollusca > Bivalvia > Ostreida > Ostreidae > Magallana > Magallana gigas. The sequence goes on along the minus strand of NC_088859.1, from coordinate 20,035,205 downwards.
GTGGTACGTACTTCACTGAACCTTGATGGAAAGCAATGAGAGATGTCTCATCATCATCATCATCATCAGGCACAAAACGCACAAGAAAGTTTTAAAAGAAATCGAACTGAAATAGGGGAATATTCGTAAGGTTTGAATGGCGTCTCTTCAGATATAACTTTCCAAAATCAAAATATTATTTTTGATATTTTCTCCAATAGGAGAAGAGGGAAAGTTCTTTATTTTTATATAAATAAAATAAAAGTTAATTTAGCAAAACATTCAGGACGAGAACCCCCCCCCCCCTCCCCCCCCCCGTTCCCCCACGAACTGAACCTGATAATCATCTATATGAATATATTAGTTAATTTTTAAATGGAATTTAAAAAAAATAATTATTTTCAATTATCTTCAAATAACATTGAATGTAATAGCTTACTATTCCAGTACATCAAATATTAAAAGAATTTATTTTTCGTTATGTAAAAAGATATAAATGATCAACGAAGCTTCATTTAAATAGTTCCAAAAAGTATTTTTTTTTTTCAATTTATCTCTAAAATAGGCAATGATTGTAAAAAAAACTCGCTTTTAAAAGTCTTGATTTTTCTCCCTTCGATACAATAGCTTGCATGATACTACATTCATATAACTTTACCTTAAAAAGATTAAAATCCAAGTTTTACGAAGAGAAATACCACATTGTACAAATCATATTTCACTTTTTGATAATAATACTGCTATACATTGTATAGAATATCTGCAAGAGCAGCATTTGTGACTAATAAGGAAATTTATCATCAGCAGTTCTTTTTATATACAGGCACTGACAATCCCCCTTTATACCAACGTCACGTTTGTGTTTCTTAGAAAAACTCTCTCTCTCTCTCTCTCTCTCTCTCTCTCTCTCTCTCTCTCTCTCTCTCTCTCTCTCGTTGAATTGGAGTATATAATAAAAACATACAAATATTTCAGATTTTTAAAATAATTTATTTTTTGCTCTCTTCTTATGTGTCAAATTGATTCGAAATGTTTAAAAATAGCACTGCACATACCAAGTTATCAGTGACTGTGAAAATATATAGCGGAATATCATGAAGCGAAGAATATGCAGGACCCATAAAACTGTGTGATTTATCCTTGTAATTTCGTTTTGTCATTAGAAATGTTTGAATAATGATAAAAGTTACATAAATCAATCAATTAAGCAACTTAACTTGTTTTCCATTACTGGCCTTTTTTCTTAATCAAATTAACGTAATGAATCAACAATATTGAAATATTATAATTAACTAGTCGTGGTACTTGATAGTGCTAAAATACCGTGACTCCAACGACTGTAGATCTAGAGGAGGCATCATTTTGAATTAACATTAACAGAACAGAAGGCTGTGTAACACTCGCCCCCCCCCCCCCCGACCCCCCACTTCCTACTAATAACACCCACTCTCCCAACCCACGCCGAAATTCAAATAAAAACCAGGATGGGGGAGATCAATAGTCGAATGTTTTAAAAAAAATACGGAAGAGTAGCCAATGATTGATTAAAAAAGTCAATGTTCTGAACACCAGGTCACGTGATCCTTCTATCAACGTTAGCGACCTCTAAACATAGTTAAAGTAAGATACAGCCAAGATGGAGTCGATCTCTTGAACTCATTGGCTTTTAATATCGTCTAACTAACGAAAATCTACATTGTAAATTAGTTCCATTTTTAAATATGGATTATAACTTTGGATGGATTGATCGATCAAGTCGGGCAAATATAGTCGTGTTTGATGGATTTCCAAATATAAAATCGGCTTGTTGATTCCATCTTATAAATTTACATGTTTAATTCTTTTATTGTTTTTGCATAAATTCAGTATTAAAACTTAATAATGCATAATAATTTTGCATATAATTCGATGCAAATTATTGTTTCCCATTCAACTGCCTATATCCGACTCTCGCGGATTATGTTATATGTTTTGCACAAGATTGATACTTTTATACATTGGTTTTTTTTAATTCATCTAAATAAAGGGAATTTATATCAAATTAATTAAAAATCATTAACAAACTTCCCATGCATGTGTTGAATAAGTAATCCTAAAATCCCATGGGAAAAACACAGAATTTTAATTGGGTGCATTTTTTTTACATAATGATGTAGTATATTTGTTTTGTGAAAAAACCCCTTTAAAATTTGAAATTATTCACATTTGATTCCAGTACTTTATTTTCCTGCACTTTTACGGGCTAATGGGTTTTAAAAAACATGAATTCGTAATACTCTTCATTCGCGGATCCAGAATTTTTTCTGTAGGATCCGGGGGAAATATATCAACTTGCCTACAGCGTTTGATTGATATTGATAGGCCTCAATGCGTTTCTCAAATCTTGAACACCTTCCTATAAGAGCGGTCACAATTAGAAAAATGGTAGCTGATTGTTATTTCATATTAATTTGCCCGCTTCTAAATAAAAAAAAATATATATACATATGAAGAATATGTACTTTCTGACTAAAACCAAAAACAGCAGTACATAAAACGTGGTATAGAAACAAAATAAGCAAATAAAGTGATCAAATAATCATTCAAAATATCTAAAAATGGAAATAAAAAACTGGATGAACAACGACTTCTGTGGTAATAATCAGGTTAAATAATTATATACATGTACGTGCTGTAGCCTGTAACCAATCGTATGCACGCGAACATTGGATCTATACGCGAGATGTTATCTCTTCTTGGTGTACAGCAACATATAAATATGGTCTTTGTTTCCGGGTAATGATATTGAGGTAAACTTTTAAAGTCAACATTTTGAAGTGTTTTAAAACGATTCTCTTCTGGGTTTTTCTTCATATGCTAAAGAAAGTTTTGGCATTATCTCAAACTTCCTATTACAGTCCTTACAATGCACTTTGCACACTTGGGATTTTCTGCAGAATACCGGTATTCTTTTTGTTGAATATAAAAATAGGCGCCACAATTAAGAATGTCTGCATTTGGAGATTTAAGATTAGGGTAATTTTGTTTTAAATCTCGTTATTTTGACCTCTACAAGAGAACGACCTTCCCACTAAATGACCTTGGGTTTCAAGGTATATAATTCAGTAATAAAGAATCATTCTTTGAGTAGTATGAGGTGAAAATTTCGGTAGGGGCGGTATCAAATCCATTAAAGCCCGCTTTATGATAGATTTGAATACGCCCCGACCGAAAATATCACCTCATGATATTCAAAGAATGATTCCTTATTACTAATATTTATTTAATTTTCAGCAGTTGTACGATTGTAAGAATATTAAGTATGCAAATCTCCTTTGCGCCCCAACAATACGTCATTTGAATTTACTAAGCTGTATAGTACAAAATTGATTCGAAGTGTTATCACAGAAAAAGACAGTCTGGAATATGTAAATATTACCGTATATAATGTCGTGGATATTCATAGAATGCGAGGTCATAGATGGGTTACTATTCAATATGACTATGTTCTGAAACACGATACATGTATATGACAATCACACGTTGTTTATTTAGGAGTCTGTGTGGTCAACATATAAATCCATCATATATTTTTTATCTTTTCAGATATGATTTGTTTAGTTTCAACTATCATTCAGTTTAGAAAAAAGCCATCTATATTATTTTTGAAATTTGAATACTGTAAACCAATTTTTATTCGCAGCGACTTTATTTCGCGACCAAGTCTTATCTAGACCTGTATTGTTATAAAATTAAAAAACTATAGACAAAGGATTGGTTCGCGGCGAGAAATATTCGCGACGACAAGGATCTCGCTAACCTCGCGATTTCTTGCACGCGAATAAAAGTTGGTTTACAGTATTTTGCTAAATACATCTCATGTATATATCTTTATACATGCAGAGCTCTTCTTCTTAGGAGATAAATATAGACTGAAAATGACCAAGACCATCTAGCCCCCTTAATGTTTATACTTCAAAACTAGATAAGTCGTGTGGACTTTAAGTTAGCCATGTAGACAATTAATGCATGTTGCCATGTGGCGTTGACAATTAATAGTCAGTCAATTTTGACAGTTCTGAATAGATCCTAATCCTTGATATAAGATGATAAGATGGAAATTGTAGACCTCGGTTTATCCTGGCTTGGCCAGGTTTGAAAGTAGTATTACGCAATCTCTCTAGATCTGTCATGTTGTATTTAAATTTACCGGGTGACAGTAAGTACAAAATTTACAACATGATCACTAAAAGTTTAGAATTTTATTACTTTATGGTAATATCAAAAATGAAAATAACTATAGTTGTTAATTTGAGAAGTTTAAAAATTGGGAAATGCAATGAAAACTAAAATTAAAAATATTTAATCTAAATGATGAAACTAAATTTTATAAAATAACTGCAAATAAAAGACAAAGTCGGAATAAGGCTTGTCGATACATGTATATCTTAAATCAAAGCTCGAAATGGAAGGAACAAAAACGGGATGCCATGCAGCATATATTTCAAATTCCGACAAACCAGCAAGTTTCCAATCAAAATACATTATTAACGTTATGCGACTGAAAACATCTATTAAAAAAATTGCCCAAAATCACTATTTTTTAATTACTAGTATTACAGAAGGGAATATAAAATAGGAAGACCAGTTCACTCAAGGGTAAATGGTTTAAAATTGTTATCACGTATATTTAGCTAATAAGGAAACTAAAGAGTAAAATTACTAGATCAAAACATCGTAAAATAAGTCTTATAAGTGTCAATCGTTGCTTACTCTAGCAGTGTCAGAATCTTCCTTTTTCCTTCCTTCCTTCCTCCCTCTCTCTCTCTCTCTCTCTCTCTCTCTCTCTCTCTCTCCAACACCCCCTACGCCTGATTTAACAGTACCCCATTGGGATATTTAAAAAAATGTCTCTTGTTTTATTGGATAAAGCTTTAGCAATGTAATAAATCTATCAAAAACTCCCAGGCCAAAGTTTTTTCAACGTAATTTATTTCGTACCCTTTACTAACGATCCGTTTGGCAAATATAGTACCGTGTCAGTTTAACATGTAACTGGGTGCGAAAACAACCGGACCTATTGGACCTATACCCCTTTTTTCTCACTATAAACGTATTCATATAATATTTACTTTTGATATATAATTCCCCTTTTTTAGCATTAGAAATATGTGGAGTTCAATTTACGATAACACACACGGCGTTTGAGCACAAGTGAACGTCAACTCGTGTTTTGAATATCGCGGTATTTAATTTGTCTGCTCGACCGAGTGTTTTATAGGTCCGAAAGTATGCACGATATCTAAAAGAAAACATTCAACGCTCAGTATGTACCACCTTAATAAACAATTAAACATATAAAATTGTCATATTCATAGGCATCCCCTCTGAATGATCCTCACAAAGTCGGGGAGTCCATTCATTGCCGTCACGAGTGGACTCAGGACCACTTACAGAAAGAGGACGCATCTAATTCAGTGTATCAAAAATGTTATAATTATATAGATGCTATAAAGTCAACAAGGTCCGCAACTTACGCAATATTAGTCAGATTTCGTCTGGACCGGATATGTTATTATACCTTATTAAACATATTTATAGATATCAAAACTGTTTATCTAGAATAAAAGTGAAAGACATTCTAAGTTTAGAGTAGAAAAGATAAGATAAGTACAATGTTTATTTTAGCTAAAACAAAAGACAGTTCTTTCCGGTTTATAGCACAAAAAATGGAGTCCATAATTTTTATATTGTAGAGAGATTGATAAAGATAAATGAACGTCGGGAGTAAATATAAATCACTATGACAAAAATATATCGTCTCTTTTAATAATTCGATTATTTAATATTAAAAAAAGGCGCTCTTTATGGTTTAACCACTGGAAGTTCAGTTCGTGACCGTGACAGAAAAAATGCAAATGTTTGAAAATAAAGTAAATACATCAAAAAAAGAACAAAACTCGCGTGCCTTAATGATAGAAAGAATTACTTACAAAATGAATTTCAAATTTAGTATATCCTCAAACTGATTAGAATTAACAGACTTGGAAAAGCGATCCACTACGATACGCTCTGTAGAAGGTCCCTCTGAACAACACTTTAATAAGTGACCCTGTTCGGGAAGTTGTGAGACCTGTATTATATGAATTGTATCCTAGAGGAGCTATATTACAAGTATTATTTTTTTCAATTAGATACTATAGGTTTAAATCGTTAAAATCGTTTATACCAGGCGCCATCTGGTGTTCAAAATATTGATGGCGTCGATGACCATTGTTCTGACAACCTGAATTTGTAAATATGAATATTGTTAACTACTGATATTGTATATAGGTGTAGAAAAAACATGGATTTTGTGTACCTACACAGATGTTGTTTTTGATCGCTCCTTGTTTTTAGATATACGTGTATATTATTTTAGAATACTCACAACGACCAAGATGTTCAGTGAACTAAAAATGTACAACATTTAAAATGTCCATTGATTCAAAGTGCACCTGTGCAAAGTTAGCAAAGTCAATCGAGGATGTTAATACCAAACAAAGTAATGCCTTATTGACACAGACAACACTATACTGAAGTAATCCCAACCCATAGGAAAAAAGACGGGGTGGGGAAGTCCAAGATATTATAATATTCAAAGTAATTTTCAGTACCAAATCCGATTCGGGGCGAATTAAAATTATTATTTAATTTTTATTTTACACTTCATTAACATAAACGAAAACAAAAAGGTAACGAAAATTTGATTGCAAATATAGAATTGATACCTGTAATTTTGCAAAAGTCTTCAAACTTCTTCTTGATAAAAAAAAATCCCGTTGGTTAGTAGAATTTCACATGTTTCACATTCAAGGGAAATCTCATACTTTTCACATTATAGATAACATTGATTCTCCACAATACAGGGTGTCCCTCCCTCAATGGGGTACTAGTCCCGACCAATCGATTCGCCCACTGTTCGTTTAACTCTCCCTTATACTTATCGGTCTGTAAACAATTTGGATTTCTTATCCTGGAGACCGAGTCTTATAAAAGGGTAAAAAATGCCGTCTACTTCTACCGCAAAAAGGGTTTTGTTTTATATTTAGATTTATGGTAGTTAAAATATTTACAGAGAAAAGTGTGTGCTTATCATAGTAAAGTAACTATCTTGATATCCCCTCTCGCCTGTCGTAAAATAATTTAATAGAGAGTTGATAGCATGTTGCGACCATAGCAGTTTGTAACAACGAAAACATCGACAACATCGACAACAACTGGATGACGCAACCACTAAGTACGCAACAATGATAACATCAATAATAACAACTGCAAAGAGCAACATAGAACAACTATATCACTATGCAGTTAGTTTGAAAGCAACATGTAACAAACAAAGAACAACCAAAGAAGCAATTAAGTAATTAAAAAGCAATTTGTTATAACCATAGCAACAAGTAACAACTGTAGCAACATTTTACAGCTATAGTTGTATAACAACTATAGCAATATGTTACTGCTATTGATAAATGGTCAATTGTATGTTCGAGAGATCAAGAAACATCATTCGAAACCACAAAAATATATCAATGTATTCTAAGAAACAAGAACAGCTCGTGGAACAAGCATTTCATCCATGCGGACATTTTAAGAATTATAGATTCTATATAATAACCAAACTCCTTATATACAATTCATTTTAATAAATACAGAGTACTTACTTGTACTATAAGACAGATTACGATATTTTTTCTCTCTCACTCTTTATGTCGTTCTCTCTATCTCTGCAATGTGTGAGAATGCAATATTGTCGCATGCATTTGTTTCTTATATTACCTATTAAGGTAGACAATTTATTGCCTTTAATTTCAAAGATCGAACCATAAACATTTCAGCACCACCCTTCTTGATCAGCTCTTAATATAGATTTCCAGATAACTTGTGATTTCTACCTAACCGACCATTGCTTTTTCAGGTAAAGGTACTGTTATTTTAAAGTGCACTTTAAAAATATCTCAAGATAATTTAGTGCAAGGTAATCCGTAGGCCTTTTCACTTCCGTAATTTGGATGGTGTTTTTTTTTAACCAAAAGAAACTTTTGTTTTATCGCCAAATATATTACCTCTCTTCCTAGGTTTACCGAAAATAACTTCAAATAAAGTCGCTTTAAAAGAATACATGTTTATACCTGCGTTTCCTTTCATTATTGGGACCGCGCAATTAATTCTCGTATATTCCCCCACTAGTATTCTAATTATTCTTCGATTAAAATATTTATATTTTCAACTAAATTGAGGGAAAAAAATACACAACAAATAGAACCATTTTAACAAGGCCTTGGGCTTTCAGTAGAACGTAACTGTCTATTTCTTGAGTCAAAACAAGTTAGAACCATTTTAACAAGAGCTTGGACTTTCGGTAGTTGTAACAAACCGTAATGTGACGTAAGCCTGTCTATTTTATTGCTGGTCACTCAGCCATGGCTCTTTGAAATTAACATGATTTGACTGGCTTTTGAGCTAAGACTACGCAATTGGTGCATATTTCGCTTGAAACCGTGTCATTTTTAACTTGTTTTGACGCAAGAAATAGATAGTTACATCCTACTGAAAGTCCAAGGCCTTGTTAAAATGGTTCTAAAATGACGCTGGTTTCGAGCGAAATATACACCGATTGCGTATTCTTAGCTTAAAAGCCAATCAAATCTGTATCTTGTCAATTTCAAAGAGCCATGGCTAAGTGGCCTACAATGAAAAAGACAGGCCTAAGTCACATTGCCACACTACTAGTACCCAAAGTCCAAGCTCTTATTAAAATGGTTCTAAAGGTATTTAGAATGCACACCTGCACAATCATCCAATCAAGCATTCAATGGCTTTAATTTTCGATCGTCAACATCGTTGATAATTTATCAACAGTACATGAAGCAGACTTCACATTAAAACAAATGTGTAATATTATATATGTCAAATCAAAGCAGATAGAAAGGGGAAAAACACGTATGGCAATTCATGTGTTATTTAAATTTGCCCTTTCGGTTTTTTCTCGTCAAATGTAACAGTTTTCGCCGTTTTAAATTCGCGTTTTAAAATTGTATTTTACAGGGCCCGGTTTTTTGAAAGGTGGCCAACAGTAACACCGATTTAACTCTGTGTTAAACTCGGAGACACGCGTATTACATTTCCTTTTAAATTCGTCCCCTATGGAAAATATAACGATTGACGCGAAAATAAAACACGACGAAATTTACCTGTATTTATGAATGTTTAGAACACAGAGCACTTCTTCGCCAATCAGCAATCGTTTAAATGATGCCCTAAATCAGTAAGAATTTATATATAAGTTCACAGCGACGTCAAATAGTCGATGGATTAGAGAGCAGAAGTTATTTAATTAGCGCGGAACTTTTGATCAGCCAATTAAAAACTTTAAAGTGGGTTATTCCTTAAGTACGTTACTCCCTCCGCCCCCTTCTTTAATTTGCTAATTTAAATGATCTAATTTGTTGACGTTTCAGTGTGTGTATAGTTTTGTTGCGATGATTCCAACGTTCAACATTTGTCTTTAGCTATGGTACATTATAGGCCCAGGACCATGAAAGATCTTTAAAAAGGCAGAATTTCAGTCATGTATCAAGTACTTATTAACCATGGATTGATACGTGGATTTTGTAGGCAGCTACTAAATAGAGAAAAAGTCCCAAAATTCATTTTATTTTTGTCGCAATCCCATTTGGCTCAATGGTCAACAAATTAACCATCAGATCTACCAAAAATTGTTTACTTATCAACTATTATTAAAAAACAAAAAAAAAAACCATAAAGTTTATATTTCAAATTTGGGTATATTACTATATTTACATTTTCCAGTGTCTTTGTCTGTGATATAAATATAAGTAATAAGGAATCATTCTTTGGAGCATGATCAAATCTATCATAAAGCCCTTCGGGCTTTATTGGATTTGATCACGCCCGACCGAAATTATTTCCTCATAATACTCAAAGAATTATTCCTTATATATTTTAATATAGAGCTCATCATCTAATCATGAGGTGATAATTTTGGTCGGAGTGTAGTAAAATCTATCATAAAACCCTTCGGGCTTCATTGGATTTGACCATGCCCCGACCGAAATTATCATCTCATAATACTCAAAGAATGATTCCCTATTCCTTCAATTAATGCAAAAAATACAATCAACATAAGACTTTAAGAGTACAATTATAGTTTATTTCACCCCTGGTAAAAAAGACATAACAAAGGATGCAAATATGACCGCTATGATCAGATTGACAAAATAGTACATGACGATGGACTGTTTTTTCTTAGCTTTCTTGGGTCCCTTCTTCGTTAAATATTCTTCCAACACATCATCTAATGCGTTCTGTACTGTTGGTTTGTATCCGAGATCTCTGGAGGCTTTCTTGATGCTAAAATAATGAGTCACGCCAGACTTGTACACCTACAAAATTAAGAAATCAAACTTTAAAGAAATTCTACATTTATCCAAGCAAAAGAACTTTTTAAAACAAACATTCTATTAAAGGTAAAAAACGTAGACTGTAAAAGAGAGGGAAAGAGAGAGAGAGTGATATTAGACATGAACCAATAGATCTTCTGACAGTTTTATGGAAGCGTTAGAAAAAGCCTCATTTCAAATTGTTAAGATAAGACATATGATATATTACTGTAAAAAAAATATTGCACAGTGTGTCATGTATTATGAAACTGCTTGGATCTAGAGGGAAAAACCTAATAAATTCAGTAAAATTAGCAAAAATAACCTTGGACCCCCCCCCCCCCCCAACAAACAAATTTTTCTCCCAGATGCCACCTTACAAAATTTACTAGACTGTCACATACACTCCATCTCTTTAAATGAATGACAATGTTTTCTTGCTTTCCCCAAAAGGAATAATGAGTATGGAGGAGCAAATAAATAAAATAGGGTATGGTGAACTAGATTCATTGCTGACTGATCAAATGGACTATTGAAACTTCAAGCCAATAAAAAAATACCATTGCCTGATCAGCAAAAAACATCCATCTTAAACCATATCAATCTCTTTCTTGTCGTAATGACCTGAATAATTTACATGTACTTAATTTCAGGTGACTTTTCTTGTTTAAATTACCTATTTTAGCACCCATCTATGTTTTGAATTAAAACATAGTACTTGCACATTGTACACCAACATTTGCCATAGCTATAAATCAAGTCAGATCAATGTTTCCTTTGTGACATTTGGTGATTTTTTTTTATATTTGCATAAAACATCCCTGATGTCCTACATCCTACCTAGTACACCTATTTTCATGTAATTCATAAACTGAAAATGGCATTTTTAAAAGAAAAATTCTTTAAAATGCACTAAACAAACATAATTTCTAAAATAGAATTATTACTAAAAAAAAAAATTTAAGAGCAAATGCACTATCATAATTTTGTCAAAATCTCATAAACAGAACCAAATCCAAATTAGTGTGACATCTTTTAAGCAGAAATATTAAAACTTAAAAGAATGGCAAGTGACATGTATTTTCAAGGAATTACATGTACAAATTCTTAAAATCTTCAAATGATTTCTATTTATTCTTTAGGGATAACTACTGTTTAAAGGGTAACATATGCCCCTGATTTATTTTTGCCCCTTTTACCCCCGTTGTCAGCAGGTAAATTTCATAAGATTTGGCGAATTCAAATATCTCAAATTATCTCTCTTTAATATCTACTGTGTCTGTGTGAATTTAACTTTGGCTGAAACCGTATAAAAGGGCGAAAAAAATTAATAGGGTGAAAATAACCCTGGATACAGTATTCCTGTCTTGTTTCAAGTTAAAACTTTTCCTTCTTAGTTCTATGTAAAGTATGCAAAAAATTACAATATTTAAGGCCATAAAAAATTAATTGGTTCTCGGGAAATTATTTTAACAAGAGGCCCATGGGCCACATTGCTCACCTCAGGAACAATAGGTATGATAAAATCAGCTTAATGAAGTCATAATACAAACTATCTGGACAATGTACAATAATACATGTAGATCCTGTATAAATAAAATCCATTTTTTCCCCTAGATATTCTTGTTTATAATCATTAGTCCCTTTTCTAACAGGATGATTTTATAGTCATATCACATGTTGAGTATTGCAGTTTTCAAAATATCCTTAACAATTGTTTATATATGGGATATAAACCTACATCAAACTATGAACCTTCTTGTGAGGCTGAAGAATTGTCCTGGGGCCAAAGTCTTAACAATTATAAAGAATCATCTGGCTGATTAGTTTCTGAGAAGAAGATTTTTAAAGATTTACTGTACATATTCCTATGTAAAACTTTGACCCCCCCCCCCCCATTGTGGCCCAACCTTACTCCCAGGGTGTTATTATTTTCACAAGTTTGAATCTACACTGCCCGAAGATGCTTCCAAATAAGTTTCAGCTTTCCTGGCTGATTAGTTTCTGAGAAGAAGATTTTTAAAGATTTACTCAATATATTCCTATGTAAAACTTTAACACCCCCCCCCCCCCCCCCAATGTGGCCCCACCCTACCCCGGGGGTCAGGTGAGCTAAAAAACAAAATGCGGCCAGGCAGTGGTATATTTTTCTTTTTGTTTCATCAAAAAAGGATGTGGGATTTTTTCTTTTATTTCAACTAGATGCAAATCATATCAAAATCCCAAAAAAGCGAGGTTTTAAAGCAAATATTAACCTTGCAATGAATGTATTGATCTTAGATTTATTAGCTCAAACTAAATGAAATAAACAAATCGTCATGTTCCTCAGGAAACACCACAGCTACAAAGTTTGAGAGAGCCCTGTGTTAAAGCATTTTTTAGATATTTAGTATAGTACAAGCTACAAGAACTCTCCCCTTATATGCATTTGAAGTTTAACAACGTCATTTTTCATATTTTAACTAAAATCATTGCTGTCACAATCATAACTCGATCATACTCGATCATAACTTTAACACAACGTCTTGTAACTAAAATTGGCAGCCATTTGCAATTTTGTTAGAATCTAGTCTGGATCATCGCTATGTTTGCATGCAATAATGTACTTTATTCAAGTAAAGCATTTTACTGACCTGAGTATCGATCCAATTGCTGCAACTTCTCTGGCCTTTTTGGGATAGCTTTGCCAGAAAAGCCAGTGAAGTTGCAATTGTTGAGTATCTAAATTGCTGTCCTTAATCCGGAATTTATTTTTTTTGCAATTTGCTAGCCCACTTCAAAAATTTTATTTATTTATTTTACTGATAAAATTGAGAAATATTAAATCAGATGCAAGCAGGCCTGAGAACCATGGAATTAATTTTTGATAGCCTAATGTAATTTTAGTCACTTTATATCAATGAGTTAAGAGACGTTTAAAGTTTGATGTAAATAATAGTGGCTGTAGTATCTTCAATAAATGGAAGAATTGGGATTTTCCTTCCTATTTAAAGAGACATGATGATCAATTCACAAATCTATGATTGACCAAATATTGAATTATTACATGATTTCCACATATTCTATATCACTTATAAAAAGATGAACTTTTGAAAAATTAAATTATGGTGCTCAAAAATCTGGTTAAAAAGTAAACAATAAAATTATTCATTGGCCTAACACATAAATATTGAGTGTCCCTTCCACTTCATAGTCACGCAAGCGCAGGGGAATGTTAATAATGCACCATAGCATGAGCATGTGGCAACTCTGTAAAACCTGATGTCTTAATCTAAATATACTAACATTAATAGATATAATATGATATTGTATCATGTGATATGTTATTTTATTATATTTTTATGTTAAGGACGTTGTTTACTCAGGGATTGAGTTCTCAAATCCGGATTGTGAAAAAGTTCAATTTCATGAGTAAAACTTGTTTTAAATACAAAAAGTATTTATGAAATGAGTTATTATTGACATAACAATAGATAGTTTTACTAAATTATGGAATTAGGCTCCGACAAAGTTTGACTTTTAGCGAAACAGAGGAAATTCGGACTAAATTTTTCAGATTTTGTTTTCCACTGAAATATTTTTAGTAGTACTTTAATATTCAAAGTTAAGATTTTATTTGTTAGTCTACATAATTTTGCATATTTTCTGTTGGTTTTATTTTGCTTTTTCGTTTAGATAAGCGCATGGCACACACTACAAAAATATTGAAAAATGCTTAAAAATGATTAAAGACACCATATCTCAAAATTTTGATCATTGACCTCATATAAATTTCCTGCCAGCAGAGAGAGGTCAATATACTTAGTTTAATACTATAAATGTTTTAGCATTATCATCATTCAGTTTTTTGTTATATTGAATCAAAAATGGGTAGTAATTTGAAAACTGATAGAGGAAATTCGGACTAGAATATCTATTAAAAATTGTGAGTGAAAACTTAATGCTTTGTATCTATTTAATGTCACTACCATTCATAAACTGTATTTCATTTGTTAAAGAGTTAAGCAATTTGTATTATTTTCACAATTAAGAAAATCTCAATCATAGTGTAAAATTTTTATGGATTTTTCTTAAATTTTTAAAAAATATTCAATGGCCATTAACTCAAAAAGTAGGTCATTGACCTACTTTTTTGAAAGTGATGAATGACACTACCATGTAAGGTCTATAACACACAATAGTTGGTTTTTCATTATCATCAGTGAAATTTTTTTTCATTCTGAGTAAACGTCATCCTTAAATACTGAAATCTGATAGGTATAAACACAGTTTACAATCTGGGTTTTTTTACCCTCAGCATTAGCAACACACTTGGCAATGGTAACACAACGAATAATTACATGCATGTAAATTATGCGCGTATGGTTCACCATAAAATTCACGTCATTCATATAAAGAAGTCAGTTATGCATTTGAAATAATGCAAATAATAAAAATAAAATTAGTAAAGTTTTTTTAAAAATTAAGACATTCAGTAAATAAAGTAAATAAAGCCTGTTTGGGAGGGTAACAGTTAAAATTGACACCCTATGAAAACCATTGTCAACTTCTGCTTTGTGTCAGTCGACAATGGTTCTCTTGAGGCATCCAAGCATGTGTACTGCATCAGTATAACTAGTTGCTTCATATATCCAAATTTGGTAAAGATTACACCAACAATATCTACCGGTACAATTTGTCTATCAAAGGGCACCTCCTTTAAAAACTTTAAACAGCTCTGAAAACTTAAACCTCATCCAGCATCAAAAAACCTAAAGGTCAGATTCAGCATTAAAGTCTGTCAAGTGCAAAAGTATCATAAGAAGCAACATCGATACAAGTTTAGTAAAGTTAGGACCAGTAGCAAGTAAGAAAAAATCATCAAAGGCACCTGCTGGAAAAACTTTAAAGCAATATGAGCTGTATTTTTTAGAGTTTTATTTTGCTGCAAAAACCTGCTAGTATGATAAGTCTTCATATAACTTAAACTTTTATGATAAATAATATTTGAAAAACTCATTAATTTTTGTCAAAGGAAATATTTCTCTTCTAAAGAATATTTAGCAAATCAATTTTTGTACAGGACAACAATAATTCATTTTTGCTCCAAATAAGGCTTCTTAACGGCATTTTTCACAAAAATATGGCTAACAGAAATTTAAAAACCATGATATTTTTGTCATTTTAGTAGAAAAGATCATTTTTGTAAAAAAAAATTTCAACATGAAAAATGCAGCTCATATTGCTTTAACCAGCTCTAAAAACCTAAACCTCCTCCAGCATCTGAAATCTATGGCCATAGGTATACATAGGTTTGTCCAAATGCACCATCCTCACATATATGCAAGTTTGGTGAATGTAGGACAAGTAATAACTCCATACAGGACCTACTCCAACTTTTTCTCAGTGAGTACATTACAAGAAAAACCATTGACACAAACTGATGTCAATTTTGAAATGTTAAAAAATACTTCTCCTTAAAGTTGAGTGTCTCATATATACTTTCTATGTACTAGAAATAAAGGTACACTTTGGACTATCCCAAAAAATGTTAAATGTTCTTCATACATTATATATAAATTGAAATAAATATTTTACTAAAGGTATCCAGGTAGTTTACAAAGGTAAAACATACTTGCTCAGATAAGTTATAATGGGAAAAATATCAAATGCAGAGTTGTGTGTAAAACTTTTAAAGAGATGAACCAACATTCAAAGGAGCATTTTACTCCAAATTACCATTCAGTGAAAGTCGTTGACAACTACTGGTACACATACCAGGTATGTGATACAAACACTATACAAGACTACAACACATTTCCAACCTAAACGTCAAATCCATGATATGAACTAATTGTTCCTGGATACTTATTAAAAAACAGTACATGTACTGGTAAAGAAAGATTTGGACAAATCTAGAAATATGAATATACTGTAGATTCCTTATTAAACTCGAGGAATTAATTTCCGAGTAAAATCGCAACCCTTGCCAATTTTAAAATCTCACTTTTATATTTCGGACAGTTTTGAACTATAGGAAAATTTTAACAAAAAAAGTGGATACAAATGGCGGAATCGCAAAATTAAGTACTCGCGAATAATAGGGAATTTACAGTTTAGCTACATGTACCGGTATCATAATCATTTTTGTGTTTGACATAATCATTAACTGTGTTTGGACAGTTAACATTTTGTGTATTCTAAATGTGGACAAGCAATTCTAAATGTGGAAAAGCAAGTTCATTTGTTAATTTAAGTTAATTTGATGAAAATTCTTGCATTTACATGGAGAAAACTTAAACCATGAATCCTGGAAGGTGACAATGAAGCTATTGATGTGTTTCATCAATACATTTAAAACTCACCTCAGTTCTTGTTAGAATGGGCTGGAAGTTGTAGATCCTTCCCACAAAAAAATGAACCCACTCAATGATGAAAGCTGGAAAAAAAAAATGTTAGAAATAGAAGTAATGGATAATCAGATTGAACCTACCATTCATAAGTAACATTGTCCAGACTTAATGAAAAAATCTGTTCTGTGTCAGTCTGGTCAAAGTAGCAAAATGAACAAGGTCAGATACATGTAATTCTGATCATTTTCAAGAAATAATCTAGACAGTTCCAAATGTCGTCATAGCTTGTAAATTTGAAGCGGTGCAAAGCATGTTAAGGAATTATTTATATTTTATTATTCATTATTATATATGATATGGAGAATTATGATTAATTTGCTGGAAGTTTTCTGATCCGCTCCAATTTGTTACATTACATCTATAAGGGATGTATTCTATAATTTATTTGTAATTATGGCTAGGTAATTGTTCTGAGGCCCAGTTAGAAAATTCTAACTGATAGATTATCAGAAAGTTTACCAATGATATCACAACAATAATTCATGTACAATATTATTACTGGTACTTACCAATTAAGTAAACTAAAGAGACTGGTACATATATCTTAGGTAATGGATAGCCCAACCCACTTAGCTGAAATATTGATACAATACATATGTTGTAATTTGTACAGGTTATGATGTGAAATTTCTATAGATTGTTTAATTGTAAGAAAAAAGCTAAAGATCTCTTCTTCTGCATCATTCACATATCTCTCTCTCTCTCTCTCTCTCTCTCTCTCTCTCTCTCTCTCTCTCTCTCTCTCTCTCTCTCTCTCTCTCTCTCTCTCTCTCTCTCTCTCTCTCTGTTTCTTACCAGGGGCCTGAAAAATTCAAAAGTGTTGATAGGAGCACCATCAGAGATAAAATATGCCTGACCAGCCTACAAACAAATCAAGAAAATAACAATTGTCATCAACACAAGTTCTGTCAAAAATAATGTAGATTACCGGTAAGCCTTATAGAACATTATAAGGTAGATAACTACGTCCATAGCACTTCACTCATTTTTAAATTTGAGAGAATGAATATGTGCAATTTCAATTTACATTTCTTAAACAAGTGATTAAATTCATTATTGAGAACACTTTGTGTATATCTTTATGTATTGCATACGAATTCATTCAGCTTCTATTTTATGCTAATCAATTTCACATCTATGCACATGGCGTTAGAGCACAGAAGTTTGGGGGAATTTATCTTCCATAATTTGTTGACCATTTTATGTCTGTCTATTCCTATGAATTCTTATCTACCCAAAAATTATGCAAATCATTATATACTACATAATGTACACTTATCATTAACTTCTTTCATAAAATCACATATTATGTATCTTATCTGACATTAACTTCACAATAATTTCACATGAAACTTCAGTGGAGGCAGAAACATTAGTGTACTTAGTTTATACTATCATCAGGACCCACAAATTTTCTTTCCATTACTCTGCTTTAGTTACGATGTATAAAATGAGACGAAATAATATCTATGTTAAATCGCAAGAAGCCCTCTTCGCAGATTTTAAAATCATGCTTATATTATTCTAACTGTCGTAAACCATAAGAATTAATATCAAAAGTTTGGCACTAGCTCTCGATTTTATGTTCTCACGATTTGATACAAAACAGCATGCAGTCTTACGGAATTATGAACTCGCATAAAATAAGGAATACAATGTATACAGTAACTGATAGGAAACCTGTGGGTTCAGACCATGAGTTTATACAACGATGTGTCACTTACAGCCACACGCCTGTTTGACTCCATTAGGGCCCGCCCCGCCAAAATGTGAGCCTGGACTAGATTGTCGATATGGAGGAAATCTTGGAGTGAATCTTTCCCAAATAGTGCCTGCATGTACCCTGATTCGACTGTGTTCTGTCAAATAATCAAACAGTATATAAAGCTAAACAATAATATGGGGACAAACTCTATATCAATCAGTCTTATCATAGTATAATTTCAATTGTTTGGTGGCATAGTTCTGCCACCGCTTGTGAGATTATTATGGTGACTTGTTAATTGTTGATATTAAAAATAATGAATCATTTTATATACCTGTAACTCAAACGGCAAATAGAATGGTGTAAAATCCTCAGTCATTTTTTAAACCTGATTTAACCATTCCTGGAGAGCATCAACATAAAGGTATTTATGTATAGTAAAGTAAAACTGTTTGCATGCAGATTAGGAATGATGTAAAATCCTTCTCCAAACCATAAAGCTAAATTAATTACAGTTTATCTCCAACTTCTGTTGTTGTGGTGATAAGTGGATAACGCCACTGACTAACCCTGGCCAGGACACCAGTCCATTGCAGGTTAACACACTCACCACTGTCCTGGGTATATGGCGTAGCTCTCCCACCCCGTACACTCCCGCCAGTCTGAGGGCACAAGTATGGAGTGTCCTTGGTTCATTGGCAGCCAGCACCCTCTGTTCAGCAATGCTCTTGGTCCGAGAATAATGATCAGGATGCTGTTAAATGAAATAAAATATCTTTCAAATTCTTTATTATTGTTCTTCATAGAATCATGTCTAATGTCCATTCTAATCAACCCCTTGGCCAAAGACGTCTTAACTAAGAGAATTATATTAAATACTAGCTTTCTCTAGATTTCCAGTACAATTCTGAGGTATATCGAGTAACCATATTGGGGATAGACCCAAAGTCTAATGAACTGAGTTTTATAAAAATAAAAAATAAAAATGGTTGAAAGTTGGACCCATCTGCTAATTCAATGATCTAAGGATTCACAAATCTAATCTAAAAAAAACCCATTTTTTTTTACTCCTTGAGTTTAACTCTGTTGAAATACATGAACTGTACAGAGGCATGCCTGTACTGGCCGGCCTCTATCCATTCTACTTTTTCCACTTTTCAGTGTGTGAATTAGAAATGGTCCTTATTCAAAACTGTTAGAGGAAACTTAAAACTTGGCAAAATATCTTAAAATTGTGATGGGGGCAAAAATAACTTTGTTTATGTACTACCTGAATTGATGTATGTGCACCATGTTAACATTGACTCACCTGATTCAGGGGGAGGTAAGGCAAGGACTCCTCCCCATTACAAATCACCTGACCCCCAAAGATAACATTGTAAGTACTGGTGTACACAAGTCTCTTGATCTTGTGCTTCAGACATGCTGTAAAAATTGATAAAACAAAATACCGTGGGAATAGTTACTTTAGATTCGACAAAAAAAAAACAATTCAATGTATAATTTCTAAGGCACAACTGCATTGTGTCAACTGCTTTTGTGTTTGCAGTAAATAATTCTATTGATATTTTGACAAAGGATATAACTCAATTTTTCAATTTTACATAATAAATAAAAATAATAAATATCATTTTGACTGTTTGCCAACATGGTGATGTCAATAAACCATTGAATTGAATTGAATAATAAATAAAAGGAAAATAAGTGATTTTCCTTTTCAAATCTTGCAACAAATATGAAATACCTGCCTGTCACTCCGTATGTATCTTTCAAAAATATTTGGCCTGAGAAACTAAAGTTTATATTCAATACATGATCTTACAACATCATTTATTGATTAATTACCTTGGATTACATTTTCTGTTCCTTGTATATTCACAGCTTCTATCAACTTGGTGTTCAACTGTAGAAAGAAAAATTTAATTATCTTTTGTGAATGATTCCTCTTACATCTAGATAACTGATATCGAAGAAAAACTGACTTTTGTCATTTCACATGGCTTATACATGTGGTAACTAATTCTTATATGTTTATAACAGATACAAATATACCTTACTTGTTCCCGTCCGGACATTCCATAAGAAGCCATGTGGTACACACAGTCCACTCCTTGCAGGGCCTCTTCTACTTCGTGTCTCTGTACTATGTTACACTGTTTGAATGGAAATGTTATAAACTGTATAATCATACTCTTTTCCATACTTGCACTATTGCAGAATACATGAAAACAGACTTAGACCCCAAAAAACTTATCTAATGTTTCTTACGCACTACTGCAATTATGTCAAATGCTGCAGAATTTATTAATTTCATTGTAACATATAGATATTGAAATGGGGAATAACTTTGATTATAAATAAATACAGTATTTAATATAAAAATAAAAATAAAAATTTCCTGCTTGTAACAAGAGAGCGAGAGAGAGAGAATTCTATACAATCTTAAATCAGTAAAGATGAAAGATGTACATGCATTGTATCAAATTAATTTACCTGAATGAATTTCATGTTTTCCTTTAAAGGCCATCTTGGTTCAATGATGTCCACCAGAATCACTTGTTTTCCTGTTGCAGCCAACTCTTTACCCAGATTGAAGCCTGGGTAGCCTCCACCCCCTGTCACAAGATGTACCAGGTCTGGATCAGTAGCCATGCCTAACTTCTCTGTTAAATAAAATGAAAATTAATAATAGACCCATTCGCAGTAACTCCTACACTGCTCTTTTGCAAAGGGAAATTAACACATTTGATACCTAATGACTATCTGGGCTACGTTCAAGATTGTAGCTGCTACCCTACCTGCTAGGTCCTAGCTATCAAACGCTTTGAATGAAGTAAAGTTTTTATAGCTAAGCAAGCATATCCAATAATCCTTTAAGGTTATAGTGGCTACAAGTACATAAAGCTAGGATGCAGCTAGCCTGCAACAATCTTAAACACAGCTCAGATAGAAATACATAGAAAAACTGCTCTTATTATACATATGTAGGTCCCCTAAGACTTAAAAGAAAAGGGTAGGAATGGAAGTTTTATATAACAGATTTAGAAGGGAGACATGAAGGCAACTATTTAAATAATCACTTTATTTCCAACAATATTAATGAGGAATATTGTATGCATAAAATTACGTGTCATAAGGCTACAGTAGTGTTTCAATAGTCCAAAGTTCAGAAAGAATTTTTATTATGAAACATTTCGTATAAACATTACAATGATGAGGGCGATGGCAATGTGAGGACAGAAATACATCTAAATATTTTTGACAACGAGAGATTAAATAGTTGAATAGTAATTTTAAAAATACTAGAATGTATTCAAAAAGACAATTAATCATCTTGATATGGTTTTTTAAAAGCAATGTAAAACCGAACACCGGCTTACCCGTTGTTGTTTTGGGTTAAAGGTCAATTACCAAAAGCGAGAACGGAAGATTTTACGACTTTTGTCCTCACACTGTTTTGTTTAAATTTTGGGAATCATGGGATTATATTTTATTTTTTGACAATTCATTTTAACAACTTTAAAATATGTTATGATCAATGATAATAACATCATTGAACATTTTTATGGACAGGAAAAGTAGGCTTTTACGACAACTGTACAGAACTAGCCGCCATATTGTTCCATAGCAACATAGAAATAAATGGTGGACTTCTCTCAATTTTTGGTAAATATTGACAACTTTCAGCAATTTGTAGCGTGTAAATTTGTGACAACACAGAAACGAAATCTTTATATCATCTAGTTAATTACTTTTACTGTAAATGGTTAACGGGTTTGCTTTAACTTGCATAGTAATCGCGATTGAAATGTTTCTTTTAAAGTTTCACCTACTGTTCACATTGGATGTTAAAGATAATACACGAAGGATTTAATTGCAGTTGAGGAAGTAAAACACCACCATGTATGATAGAGCACCAAGGGATCTGGTGAAGACCTTTGGGTCCACCCCTGGAAATGTAGGACCAGGGTCATATGATTCCAATGTATTGCCGAGATCTAAAATCAAGGCTGGTATGTACTTATCCCATCTACTCTACTAGGAATTTATTAAACAGTAACAATTTTCTAAAAGTATCATTTGCAGAAGTGAAAACAAGTGTGACTAATTGTTTACAATTTACAGATGGATATGCTCCATTTTTATCCATGACCAGTAGAGAAACATTTCTTAATGTTAGTGATCAAGTAGTAGCTGCCCCTGGGCCAGGGCATTATGACCCCCAGAATGCTCAAGATGGCATAACTGTAAGTACATGAATTCACAACTTTACTGAGAAATATACAAAACTATACAAAAGTGAATGAAACCAAAATGTTAATGTACATTTTTTACTCTAAAGTTGTGCAAGTGTAATCTTAACTTTCATCTTACATAATCTGTAATTCATAGGCATGAAAAATCCTCTAGGTTATTCTCTCAAATCTCAACATATATATAGATCATAGCATATGCATTGGATTGGAATTTTATAGGGAGGAAAGACACTGGCCAATAAGTCAAAGAGATTCATGGAGCAGATTCCAGAGAACCCTGGTCCAGGGACATACAGCACGGAGAGGTATACAGACTTCAGGTCCAGCAAGTCTGCCCCGGGAAGTATGCAGAATAAAGGCAATGCCACTGGAAGTGTAAGTATCAATGGATGTATGGAAAGAATATTTGTAAGGTTTCCTTTAAAAGAGTATATGAATTATTAGAATATATTTACAAATGTATGTCTGTTACTTACAGTGATGTTTATTTTGTGTGTTTGACCCATTAAACTTGCTAATCAAAATGTGTCAAGTGATTTGAGCTTTAGGAATACTTGATATTTAACATGTATGTAAGTGTAAGAAAAATATAATCAAATAAACTTTGAGTATTATTTACCACACAATATATACATGTGTGAGAGAAAGGTTTTCAAATACTGTAGCAGTGAATATTAGTGTCAATTTTCCTGGATGCCTTTGTTATGTAAAAAAAAATCCACCAAATCAAATCAAATGTTCATTTGAAATTAGACATATAAAAAAAACCATTTATTGGAAGGGAGAACTGTTCTAAACTGCATTTTATGAAAACCAATGATTTCCTCATCTATGTGATAAAGAGAGGATTGAAACATTAACAACCATAGGTTTAAGATGATGTTGAAACTCTTACTTAACATGCTTAATTCCCCCCCCCCCCCCAAAAAAAAAAAAATCTTCCTAATAATATTACTGCAACCACAGTACATGTGGGTATTTTTAACAAATAAAAAGAATTGAATGAAATTATTTTTGCACTTTAGTTGCTGACAAGCAGAATAAAGTTCCACAGAAAACCTGAGGCTCCCTCCATTCCTATGCCTGGCCAGGCCTATGGATACGAGGAGTGTGAGGATGGTACCCTCAAAAAGCAGGACCCCCCAGACAAGGACAAGAGTATCGGGCCAGCCTTCTATAACCCTACCGTCGTAAGGCTCATTGATATGCTTGTATTTAGGTGTCATTAATATTTATTTGCAATCCTCGGAATATTTAGAAAAATAGAAGAAATACCAGTACCTAGTTGTGTAAAATTAATTTTATATTTTATATATATTGTGTTCAAAAACAAAGAAACTGATTATGAAGTATTCTTTGTTAAATCAAAAGCCACAACTTAAAAGCAGTAAAGAATAAGTCGACTTTTACTGCTTTATATTGGATAAAGTGCATGTATAGATATTATAAAAGTAATCAATGCAACCATATTGATTTTAAGAAATTTATTAATTAAGAAATTAATTAATTTATAACCTTTAATCAATACAGGACCCTACAAAGGCCACAAAGACTTACCAAGGTGTGCATTTCAGTAAGTACTCCTCCAAACGTTTGGACCTCAGTAAAGGGCGGATGGGTCCTGGCCCAGGGGATTATGAACCGTACACCAACCTACAAAACAGACCAGAAAACCTCAACGCTATCGAGGAATCGCATAGGTTCGAGGCAAGGATTCCAAGATATCATGAGGCGATCGCCAAAGACGAAGAAAGGAAGGTAATAGAGTAAAAAATTACTACTTGTACTTCAGAATCATTAACTCTTGATTGGGATCACAAGTAAATTGCATGAGCTAGTCTTTGCAGTTTGACTTGTTTTTTTTTTGGATGAACATTAATTTGTTTGTAGTTACTACCGTCTTTCGGATACAATTGTTTATGATTTATAGTAACTTAAATATCTATTCTCTCTGTGCACATTAATATGTATATTAGCCATCTTTTCTGATTAAACTATTAAAGGATATAAATTATTTTTCTAAGAATCTTTTAAACACAATTCTGAAATAGGAGTTATTTCCCTTATATCAGTAAAAAATTTAAAATGCTGAACATCTGACAAAGTTTGTTCAGCTAAAATTCTTTTTCTAATGATCTGTGAAATTGATCACTGTGAATTTAAAATTCTTGCAAAGCTTAATTTGTTTTTCAAACATTGCCAAATTACCCAAGATAAAAGATTGGCTAAGTTGAATGTAATCCTAGCTGTCTTTTAACTGCAGGGATGCAAAAATTATTTAAATTTTCATATCTTTCTTTATATATTCCCTTGAGAAAAAGATGCATCACAAATGATTACTTTACTGAGAATTTGGAGTTTTTTTTAAAGCCAAGCTGCTTTAGATATTACATAGAGGAAGAATAAAAGATATTCAATAAATGCATAGCTCACTCATATAAAACATCAAAGACTTCAAAAATTGCCTTTTAAATTAAAGTGATATAATGTCTTTATCAAATTGTTTATTTGGATTTTGTTAATAGGCTATACCTGGACCAGGAAAGTATGATGTAAAAGGTGGATTTGATCCGGAGCCCCCGAAAGTCAACACTGAGGGTATAGAAGTGGAACACCCTCCCTTCATGTCTCAGTCTAAGGTTAGGGAAGTTTAAAAAGTGACAACTGAAGAAAGGTGCACGGTCTTTAATCCCAATGTATCGGTTCTCCCAAAGTCAATGACTAAATAGAAACAAAATCCTTATGAATCTTAAGCTTGGATAAAGTTTTCTTTATATTGAAATCCTTTTTTCTTTTTTTTTTTACTGATGATTTTTGAATTTTGAATTAGATTAATATTTAAAGGATAGTTACAGTTAATTTATGACACTGTACATATAGCTACAAAAATACCAGTACATTGTGCATGCAGGCTTTGAAAATGAAAACTCTGTTTAAATATTAAGTATGGAACAAAATTAATCACCTTGAATTAATAGTACAGCCATTTAAAAGATTTAAAAAAAAAAACAACTAAAAAATTCAAAAAGACCTTTTACATGTACAGATACTTATAATCATTTATCCCATTATTTCAGAGATTTACCCCTATGAAGAAGACCCTCCCTGCCCCGGGGACGTACAACGACCCCAGAAATGCTTTCGACTCTATGAAGAGAACCACAGGACTGAAGCGGTCCCCATTTGGTCAGACGTCAGTGAGATTTAACCCAGAACCACACGTCAAGAAAACGCCAGGTATAATCTTCAACCTATGTGGAGAACAAGTAAATTGATGGCCCAGTGATTTTGGTTGGGAAATATTTAGAAGCCAATTTTTTTCTCTTGCACGTACATTATAGAAATATGTGTGTTGTTTGAAGGTATGAAATATTTATATTTCAACTATTAAGTTTCATTTTCTGGTTAAAGCGAAGAACGAACTCATTTTCTATATAACTTTGATAGCTCATTCTGTTTGAAAGTAAGATTTTTAAAAAATGTGAAAATATGAAACACTATATCAGAGAAACATTATTTTAGCATTTATCAACATACATAAAGAAACAAACCCCCCAATAAGTGGGAGAGAAATTAGTAAAAAAAAAAAAAAAAACTCATTTTCAATGCATTGGAAATTTCTTTGAAAATCTGACTCTCCTTAATATTCAGAATCCAGTTTTTAGTATGATATTTCCCACCGCCATTTGAAATGTGTCACTGCTGCAAAGACTGACAAAGAAAGAACACTGGGGTCATGCGAGAATAAAGTCATAAATTTGTTGCTGATTTTAATGCAGCCTCTTTGCGAAAGTCTCTAGTTGTCGCTAAAATTCAATCAAGTCGCAGTAAAAAATTACCACACTCTCCATACAGGAGCGAAAACGGGAGGAGAAGATGTGATGGTATCGCATACCTCCCGCATGAACTTATTCGGGAGTGATGTAAACTCCTCTGGTGCAAAAAAAGCCCCCGATTTTACCGTTAATCAGAGAAAGTAATTGTTATAGCGAAGAAAACAAATGCAATATTCTACGTGGAATTTTTATGCGATCTCTATCTTTCTGTGTGTAAACTGAGTCTCCACGGACATCTTGTAGGATGAATGTATAGATTTAGAGAACCACAAAACACTCAAGCACGCCTATTATACCGAGCGAAATTCTTTTTTTTCTTTGTATTATTAATGATTGCAATCATTATTCTGTTATTTGTTACTCTGTTACTCATTTCCTTTCATGAAACTGAGGCTAAAATTTTGTCATTTACCCGGTAGGTTACTGCATGTATAAAACCTGGTATCAGAAATGATAAAAAAAAATGCATAAGGATTCAATCATTTTGAAAACTGTTCATTCATGCATTCATGATTGGGTGCGGCAAAAATATAAAGTTTTAACCAGTCCTAATTAGAAAGTTATAATTAGGGATTTTGAGGTAATTTTGGCATAATCCCATCTTGAAACAGAATGTGCTTGTGACAGTAATGAAGATTCACAGATAAGATCTCCATTTTTTTTTTTGGGGGAACCCCACAAACAAAAGACGAAATCTGACACCCAACCTTAAATGTCAGCTGTTTTTCTCCACCGATAATACAATAACACAATCTTGATGAGGCTGATGTCCCGTCATCCTTTTAGATCCCATTAAAAACGCACATAAATTCCAGACTTCTCGGAAGATGTGCATCGCACAAGGCTTTCCTCTTTTTGCCCAGATGCCCCATGCATTAAAAATTGTCAGGCCGTTTTTTATGAGAGGGGGGAATGGGGGTCTGAAAAATGTCACCCCTGGTGTTGGCCAGGCCATATGACTTTCTCAGAGTCGCAGAATTACGTCTTGTCTTTAATACATCCATGATTTGGGGGGCCATATGGATCGTCCCGGCAAAATTGTTGTTTATGTGTTTTCTGGTATTTTGCTCTTTGACAATATGACAGGCCATGTCATTATGAAATCCGAGTTTTATCACGATAACGCTTTTACATGTGTAACTTCTGACAATGTTTCTCAATGTATTAAGGTTTAAAGTCTTCGCCATATGCCTTCTTATTGCCTCAGTAAGTGTTCCATTAGAGAAGCAAAAATTAAGAAGAAACATCTCCTCACCTCCACCCCCCCCCCCCCCAAATTAAAACCCACTTTTAATTGCCCTGTTAAAATTCTGGCTTTTTTGTATTCCGTTTGACTTTCTATCAAATTCTTTTAAGTGATGCTTGGATCAATACATCTTTAGATTTAAATTCAATTATTTGTAAAAAAGATTTAGTTAAGGGGATATATTTTCCCCAGAAGAACAGATTAGGTTAATATGGTACATAATGATAATACATGTACATGTGTATTTCACCAAAAACTTAAATTCTTATAAGCAAGATATTAATGCAATGATATTTTCTAACTGGTCTAATGAATGTTGTTTTTATATTTATTTAATCAATTGAATGCAAAAAGAATTCAGGCATAATTTAAAATTTCATTAAAAATATTTTAATAAATTTTGTGTGAAGCAAAAGACTTTTTTACAGCGTGAATAAATAAGCCTTAACTTATACAAGATCTTGCATTTTCTGACTAAAACCAAAGAATTATTTTACCCTCCCCCAGTGACTTCCGAGTTAATTCACACCAAGAAAAAGACATAAACAAATCATCCTAGCTTGCATTATGAAATCATTCTAATTTTCATTCTTTTGATATTTTATATTTCTGTATGCAAGCTAGCCCCAGAAAGTGAGTCACTTCTGAGCCCATCGGCAAACTTGTGATAAATTTTCATTATTTCCTGGAGAGTTTCTACCATTGGGGACTCGCTCGATCTCAGACTCGTCATCTCGATTCTCGGTGTGTGTGGAACTTCACACAACCCAT
Source organism: Magallana gigas (assembly GCF_963853765.1). Lineage (NCBI taxonomy): Eukaryota > Metazoa > Mollusca > Bivalvia > Ostreida > Ostreidae > Magallana > Magallana gigas. The sequence continues at coordinate 20,006,599 of NC_088859.1, read as the reverse complement.
GCATGCAGTGTCTTCAACTTGTCACCAAGTTAATTGCCGTTTTAATTTCTTTTCTGGAGATATTTTCTCTCAAACGTCAGATCTAATGTGTGGGCAGACAAATTGAATTTTAAGAATTAAAGCTTATTCCTTGCTGGGCAGTTTCTGAATTGACTCAATTATAAAATGTGGCATTTTTTAGCGGCTTTTGAGTGAAAAAGCTGTCAGAAGTTTAGATCTTCTTAAGAATTATTGTTCAGAAGAAGAAATGAGTTGGTACCATTTAGGGCTTTGCACCCTCATACACTCAGTTTATATCTTGTTTTTAAAATATTGAAGGGTTTAACTGAAACGTAATGTGTTTTTTATGCTGGCAAATGCAGTTCTTAGTGAAAGTAATGACATGAAATAGGAGGAATGAGCTTGTAATTACTATTTGATGGAAATAGTCATCAAGTACATGTATATTATACTGCAGTTGTTTTCATTGTTTTTTATCATTAAATCAAGATTTTTACATGTTCATGCCATCAAACCTGTCTCTCAATCAAGTTAACTATTTTCATTTTCAGAATTTTCATAAAATTTCTCAATACATATGTTAGATGAAACTGTAATCAAAGTACTGTAAATGAAATATATAGTGACCAGAGTACTGTAAATGAAATATATAGTGACCAGAGTACTGTAAATGAAATATCTAGTGACCAGAGTACTGTAAATGAAATACCTAGTAATGAAATTTAACGAATGACAGTATAAAATGATGGAATGTAACAAATTCATAATAATGACAAAATTCCAGGACCCGGGGCCTATAACTTGACTGGAATGGGCTCGGACAGTATGAGGAGAGCCTACATCGAGAGCACAAGGAAAGGGGTATTTGGCACCACGTCCGTCCGAATTAAACCAATCACAAAGAAAGAAGAAGTGGAAGTACCGGGTCCGGCTCACTACCAGATCAAGGAAAAACCGTTCCAGAACCGGTACCAGAATATGACTGCTCAGTTCTCGTCCGTGACGTCTAGACTCAAGGACCCACCTACTGTAGTTAAGGTATGCATGTGGCACTGCCAAATAATCAACTGATATATTATTGTGGCAGACCCACATATGAATACACACATTAAGAATTCACCATATGGAGTCATATGTGTGCATGGATCCAGATATTTTTACAGGTGGGGTCTTAGGCCTATTTTTGGTAATTTTACTATGTAAATTAAAGAAGTTGAATCAAGGTTTGACCAATTATAGCTAAAATTGTATATTATGATTATAGTTATTATCCTTAATTTCTTATCGGTGTATCAGAATCTTAAAGTCGATATTTTATTTCATAGTATATAACTTAGAAAAGTCTCTATGGACTAAGGCATGTTATCAAAAACTATTGATTGGAAATTTGAAGATTCAGAAAAAATATTTTTGATGCCAAATATCTTCCATTATATGTGCATGTGTAGAAAAAATTCATTTCAAGTATTCATGCAGCCTCAAATCAGCAATTCGGTACTATGATTTGAAGAGAGCTTGCAATGAAAGATGGATCAGTATCAAAGCGAATAATGCTGACTGCAGCCGAAAAGCCCACATGCAAAGAGTACGCATTAAAATATCATAGATAGCCCGAGACCAGAAGTGCATCTCATCTGTAATGGTGGTCCGAACTTCATAAATATTCAGACAATAACTTGTCAACATTAAGAGATCGTACAAGGGCAGAACAATCCAATATCCATATGTGGTCTGAAAACATGATCTGGATCCTGGTGATGGTTATATGTTTTGTTGCACTTAGGCACCATCGTCAGCTCCTAACGTATTCCTACTCTCGTCCCCCGAGTGCTGTTTTCATCTTGTAATGGCGAGAATTTGTGTGTATGTGGGGGATATGCTTTGCATGGCACCAATGGCCGAGTCATGATATCTCGGATCTCGGTGTACTATTCTCTCTGACCAGAACTGTGGTTTATAATGTGGGAGTCAGCGGAAGTGTTTTTCCAGTGAAATTGAGAGTGCAGATGCAGTTGTCATGATAAAGCAGACGTCAGTTGAAACATATAAAATGCATACTTAAACTATTGATTGAAGTCAATGCAATTTTTCCACTTTTCTGTTAGCAATGAACTTTTCCATCAAGATCAAATGCCCATGGCAACAACTCAAATAAGTCTTTCCTTTCCTAAAAACGAGTTTGAGAAATGGATGAGAAATTCAGTTAAAACCATAGCAATCAATTATTCTTCCCAATTTCTAATAGAACACTATCCATCATTTTTTCACACCTTCCTCCGAGTTTTTGATGGAGTATGTCATATTCAGCTCTGACTGTCTTCCATCTTAATTTCCCATGATGCTTGTTGGTGTGATAATTTGGGAGTTTGTTATGAGAAATTTTCCAGTGTCTTTTCAATGGTAAAATGGGAAAAGTAGAGTAAGCATGCACACACACACACACTCTCTCTCTCTCTCTCTCTCTCTCTCTCTCTCTCTCTCTCTCTCTCTCTCAGAATAACAAAACTTTACACATGCCTCTAAGCATCATGTATGAATATTAACTTGTATAACATGTTTTTCAATAAAATATTTTATCAAAAAAGCCTTTTGAAAGATTGTTGTTTCTAGCCATTCCTTGAAGTAGATATAATTTGTCTGAATAGCTAAAATACAAAAGGCCCACTGTTTTGTTTCTAACTTGGCCACTTCTTAAACCTTTGTAAGTATATTTATATCAAGACTCTTTGAAAAGACAAATTTTATTGTGTCTATTTACATAAGAAACTCTATCATCCATCCAAGATGTAAATAAACAATAATTCACTCTTCAGTTTGTGTACAATTCCAGTATCATTGAAAAGAGTCAAATTTATGGCACCTTTATAAACATTTAATTAATGGCAGACAATATTTCATTAAAATGCAGACATTGAACAAAAAACAAACCTATTGAAATGGTACGCTTGTTTAAAAAAGTCTACGATTCTCATGTAGCTGAAACCATAGCCCTGGAGCCACATTCCAATTATCTTTCATTAAGAATGCTAACAAACTTGAAATTTACACAGGGCAATGTGCATCCTGCAGGGTACTTTGTGCAGAAAATGGCGAAAGTGTCTTGTATGCTGGAGGCTGGCTGGTCCATTACAGGAACAGGAAATGGGAATCAACAAGTTTCTCTGTCTGTGAGAATCGTCTGGTCGGGCTTTGTATTCCAGATGCTGGTCAAGTACATTTGGTGCCACGTAGGTTCACAGTTGTCTTTTACTCTTGAAAGGAAAATTCACAAAGAATTGAGTTGGAAGAGATTTGTTGTTGTTGTTTTTTTTAAGCTTATTCATGCTTTTCTTATTTCATTTCCATATCAATGAAATATTTGCTCAGAGAGAAAAATTACCCTTTTTTCACAATTGCTCTTTTAGCATTGCATGCCACTTAAACATTTAAGAAAATTGGTCAAAGTGCACTTGACATTCATCTTCATGCAAACTGATAGCAATTAGTGCATGTACCATAAACTCACGAGGAACAATGGATTTCTTGACCATCAACAGCATTAAACATTCAAGAGGAAAATCTCTTTCATCATCTCCTGCGGTAGCTTGGATATTGTCTGTTTTATATCAACCAGAATCAAGCCTCTTGCTCCCTGTGGTTGCTTATCGGTCCGTTTTATTGATGATTCTTGGGGTCCAACAATTGCCTGCACGATGCCACAGCAGGAGAAACGGTCCAGAACAGGCTTCTTGCATTTGTAGGGAAAAAAATGGCTAATTCCTTATTTGTAGATGGAATCCATCTGATAGTAAATTTGATAAGAGAAGCTTGTCTGGCAAATTGAATCCTTCAGCCAAAATCCAATCAAACAAGGAATATTTATGAAATGGTTTCGGTGCCATATATTGCTCTGCAATGTAAGTCCTGTCAGCCCATCGTTGATGTATATTCTTTTGTTATTAGATTTCTCCTGCAATCTTTAACAGTATCAGAAACGGGACAGTTTAATCAGACACTTTCATTTGTACATCGGCTATGGGCTCTCACCATTGGGATGTGTAGTGTTCAATCACATATATTGCTAGAACTTTGGTGTCCATGTACATGGTCTTCCAAAATGACATATAGTTTGGTGTGGTTTAAAGGGGCATGGTTACGATTTTGGTAAAAAATTATTTTTCTGATTTTAATATTTAGAATGCTTCAGAAAGGCATTTTTAATTATAGGCAGCCAGGCAGCCGAAATTTGAGTGTTATTTGTTGAGTTATAAGCGAGTTACAGAGCTTGAAATTCTTTGCTATGTAAATAAAGCGGTTGTTTACATTTTGAACTTTGAAGTAAAAAATTCAATTTAAACTTAAAATGAATATGTTTAACGTTAGGAACTGTTTATCTATGCTTAAAATAAGTAAAAAGATAGACAAATGTATATTAAACCTATCTAAACAAAAATAGGGCACAAGCCTTGTTTACATGACAAAGAATTGTGAGGCCTGCATCTTGCTTAATAAAACTCGACGACTGACTCTCAAATTTTATTTGATCATTAGAAATGCATTTTTAAAGCATTGTAAATAATAAGAACATAAAAATAACATTTGACCAAAATCGTGACCATGCCCCTTTAAAGAGGGTAGGAATCTCTCTCTCTCTCTCATCTCTTTTGAGATGTACCGGTAATGGGACACCTGTCAATATTACATGTAATAATATAAAAATATCTACCGTTATATCTTATTGGTCTATGTACTGGTGAATACAATTAAACCGAAAGAAAAAACTTATGTACAGATGTTTCCTAATGAAGAAAGCTTGTTATCAGAGTTTGTTACAATCAAGTTGACATTTGAAATATTTTTTGACCGGGCTCAATGGCACCGATGAAACCCTGCAAAAAATATGTTCAATAGATTGTTTCCTTTCATCTGTGAAATTCTTCTTTTTGTTATGCAATATCTATGAATCACGAAGTTCTTCCCCCCCACAGTTTGGGGGTTGGAATTTGAGACAAATTGCCGATGTCCTGGTAGTATATATTATGTAATCGGTGATGAAATTACGGTAGGTATCCAGTCTCCATGGGGATAATATTTTATGGCATTTAGCAAAAATGCGCACCATCTTGTGATCAAATTTGGTTTATTATTTGTTGTTCTGCTGAATGATTCCTGAAGGTGCTAATTGACCAAAAAGCTATAGGTTGCAGAAGCAGACAATTAGGTTACAGAGCATTGTCTGCAAAATGATATCTTCTGGCTCTTAGTTCAACCAAATTTTCACTGATATCTATGGGTTTTTTTTAGCTACTCTCAGGATTTTTTTTTTCTCTGTGTATTTCTTGAAAATGTTCTTAACATCGCTGATTTTTTTTTTTTTTATCAACAGACACAAATTTGTAGAGTAGCCATGAAGCTGTAAACTTTTATGTTTGTTTTTGAAATCTTTGACACCTGTTCGTAACATTAAACTTCAAGTCATTATCTCCGCCCGCATCCACTTTATTGGTTCAGTCTGGAAAGATGAAGTACCCAATAGAACAGTTCCCTATTAGTAACATTTTAATGAGATTAATTCTTTTTCTTTTATTTAAGTTTTAACCCCATTTTTTTTTTACCCTGCTTATCTTGAATATTATCGAGTCTTTGGGGAAAATATCTCATGTTGACAATGATTTAAGTGAAGTAGATACAAATATATAAAAACTTCTTATCGAAAATTCTATCCATGTACTTTCCAATGACCTAATGCATAACAAGGGGGGGTAAGTTTAGAAAAAGAAGGGGAACAAAATCTACACAAACCACTCCGCCCTAAGGAAATTTAATGAACATCAAGTTGTGTTTGTTTTTCAAGATGACAATTTCCTTTCTGCTGCCAAACTTGCTAATGTACAAGTTGCACGGGTCAAGGCACTTCATTAGAAAGTTTTCTTACACAAACTTATTGGGCTCCAAACACTAGGCCCCGTGTTTACATGTTCTCGAATAATTGTATTTTCTTTGCAAATTATGTTTTGGTCATTTTTATCCATTATTGATCGCTAAGTGTGGGGTATGCTTGATGCTCGAGGACCACGTAATCTCCGAATGTCAAAGCAGGATTAAACCATCCCACTCGAGCACTCTTCATCTTGAATGGTTTCTTTTGAAGCTGTTTTTACATTAGGACTAATATGTTTCAGGTTAAGGACCATTTCATATGTTTCTACTGTATCAACCTCCCGATAAGGGAAATCTTGAGGGGAAAATGGTTTTTAAATTTACATCTGTCTGCATGAAGGTCACCAGGGCAGGCATTGATCAGTCTACTCAGACTGAATGAATTTTACATTTATTTTATAAAATATCTGGACTGAGAATGTTTTTCTTAAAGTAAAAAAAATAGACATGCGTGTGGGTAACATTTCAATTTAAAATCTAGTGATCATATGTACACCATTATGATTAATATATAAACTTTTAACCATCAATGATTCCCAATGAATTAGTGCTACAGTGCTAAAAACTGACCTTAACTCCATTCACAAAAAAAACAAATAAATTGTACTCATACAAGCTTAGTAGGCTTAAATTTTGTAGGTACCCATGTATACATAAGGTTACTTTTGTTTTATTTTTAAATGGAATTAAATTGCAGGAGATGCCCCCACCTGGATCCTATGAAGTCGCCATGTCCTATCAAAACTCCCAGCTCCAGGGAACAGAGAGGACCAAACCGAGGACCGATGAGGCCAAGAGGAAACATGGATCCTTCCTCTCAGCAGCCTCTAGATTTGCTCCTCCAAGAGACGTGATCAACCATAACAACGATCCAGATTTACCAGGTAGGACTTTCTGAATCCAGATTCCTGTCTGGAGTTTTGACATGGATTCTTAGAGTTGTGATGAATATAGTGAAGAGGTTCATAAAATCCAGATTCCTGTCTGGAGTTTTGATATGGATCTTTAGAGTTGTGATGAATAGTGAAGAGATTCATAAAATCCAGATTCCTGTCTGGAGTTCTGACATGGAATGGAAGGTGTACATTCTAATGAGTTGTGTTGTCCAGTACAGTAGTACCTTACTGAATTGGACACCCATCAAACAGCATGAACGATTACAGTAGGCAATGCTTGAATGTGTATGTGTCTGTTTTGAAGAGAGAGAGAGAGAGAGAGAGAGAGAGAGAGAGAGAGAGAGAGAGAGAGAGAGAGAGAGCCTTGACCAACTTGAGTTTTAACTCTTAAAGTGCAATTGCTGTTTGGAGTAAATAGATAATGATTATATAGTGCATCCCCAGCTAAGAAGCCCAGAGTTTAGAATGCCGAGTATTAATCATTGCTGTAATGAAGAAATGTCTCCCCCATATAAACAGGCATGTTTAATGTTTTAGAGGGGAATATGCCAAGAATTAAACTCCAGACTTTTTTTGTCAATTACTGAATTAGTCAGGGAATCCCTTTAGAAACAAACCTCGTATCTGTTAAATAAACTGTGGGCTCAATCAGAAGTCATTTCTGCATACATCCTGTGTAATCCATGTTGCATTTCTAGAATTGAAAGATAAAGCTTTCTTGCTCATCATATTTTATTAATCTAATCAGCCGTTCTGATTACAGGAAGAAGGGGGGTAAAAAACCATGGGTTACTTTGTTTATGAACTTAAGGCAGACAAAATTTGTCTGGATAGACCACCTTGATTTTTGAAATATGGCAGAAAAGATTTTTTTTCTTTGAAGAGTATGTAGAAGATTTTTCTGAGTGAAGAGACTTGAGTTATCAGAAATGTTGGTCAAATCAAGATTGAGGCGGGTTATTTGTGACACCTTTCTGTCAGAGTTGATGACATAGGGGGGTTTGCGGATCATATTACTTTATCTTAAGCTGCTGTTAAAATGTCAAAGATTAAAACTCGAAGAAATGCTATGAGCACATGTTTTTTAGGGTATTAACATTGCACTACGTGATACAATAAATCACCTAGGAAGATTCAGAGCTTCGTAGTTTAATTAATTGAAATAATGTAATTTTGACTAAATTTTGTCTCCAAAAAAAATGTCAGCTGCATTGGAGAAGGTCTCAGAATTTGAGCAGTTGAAATGGTCAATAATAATCAATTTATAGCAGGCAAAATTTTTGCAAATAGTTGGTTTAGAGCATTCTCCTTTGAGACTCAAACAAATTATCCCATAAGTTTTTCTTTTCACTGCCACAAATGCATAAATAGTTTTGACAGAAAGTTTGATTTTTTGTGTGTAGAGAATACATCTTCATGCCATAATTAAATTTCATTTAATTCAATAACCTCAATTCATTACCTTCCTGAAAAGACTACCAAATATTTAGAATTCCCTCTAATTAAATAGAATGTTACATAACGTAATTCATTACATTGTAGATTAAGGTATTGAATTCTTCCTAATACTGTTACCCAGCCTATTGACAATCTAATCGAACTCTTACATACAAGGTATCTGCTAAATCTACTCGGGGAATCATCGCTTACCATCATGAAAGATCAAATTATGGCCAATAAATGGGGCCAAGATGAGCAAAACAGAGAAATACCAGAATTGGATGAGGCAGGAAGTTTGGAGGAAAATTGGCAGATTGTAGATATTTTTGTTGTTGGTTTATTGAATTACTGGGTGATGTGGAAGTTGATCCAATATAGTCGTACTCGGATGCTGATGTGTAAGCCTAGTATGGCGCACGTAATTGGGAGTAATTTTAAGAAGGGATATACATGTATGTATACAGACGGAATGATAATTGTATTGTGGGCATCTTACAGCACTTACATCTTTAATGCGTTAGAGTAACACAGCTAAAGGCCAGTTTCCATATATGTCTTGCTTGGCTTGAAACAAATGGCTACAGCAGTTATCTTGATACAGGAGTCTGTCATACTGTGATGAATTACAATATGCTTTCATAACCTTAATGAACATGACTCGAGATTAACATAGAGAGGTATGTCTGTTAATTAATGCAGCCAGACTTATTGCTTTTATTGGTTTGAAAATGTAGGTATCCAGCTGATGAATTCAAGAACATACATTTTGAAATATCTAACTAAGGAAACCATGCACTCAGATACAATGCTTTTGTCCCGTTCCACTGAAAAAGTCATGTATGATGTGCAAAATCAAGTCAATTATCATTGAAAGGACTTCTGTTAGTACCATTTTTAACAGTTCTTTCTTCAGCTGGAATATTTTAAACGTTTTATAGAGTAAGCATTGCAGTGCAATATTATGATTTTTCATGCTTTGACCGGTGATAAATTTATATACCTGTATTTACTTGCATTGAACACTTTGGCCCTCAATTGACTGCATGTAATTTTACAGGAAGAGCTCAATCAGATATGGAGCAATTATTCTTAAATTTATTAGCTTTGATTTCTTGTATCAATTCCTTAACCCATTTCCCAAATTAAGATTTTAAAAGATAAATGATCTGCGTGCAGTATATATTGTGAATAAAGAATGGAAGCCAGCAGAATTTCAGTTCAGAAATAAAACCTCCCCATTTCCCTCCCGTACAGTAAAAACAGCCTATCAGTTTGCATTTTATATCTATTTAGGTGCAGTACCGTTAATTATATTATATATAAATTAGGAAACTGCTTCAATGCACATAGGTTAGGTTCTGACAATAGCTACTCATTAAATAGTATTTACGTTTCTCCCATTTACAGATAAGAAGCTTGAAACAGGAGAAAATTACCTCAGTGTTATAAACATGTGAAAGAATGCAGATTTATTCATAAGAGTTATCTCCCTTGCATTAATTTTTTTTCTTTCTAGGCGTCCATAAAATTGAAAGTGATGAAAAACAGCCAACATATCTTAAACAGTCAGAATTCTTCTTGGATAAAACTCACTTTATGAATTGATTCTTAGAAGAAAACAAAAATATGCATGTCTTGGGAAAGCAACTGCAAGTTAAGATATTGCTGGCAAAAAAAAAAAGAAATTTAATTGAAGAATTGACATCAAGATATTGTATTTCTGACAGTAAATGAGATAGGCTTTGATCGAGATATTCTGACTCATGGGAAGTTTACAAATGTTGAATTCTGTTGCCAGTATCATATTTTTATTTGGAAAAATTTGTTACTATCAAGTGAATTTCAATTATTCTGTGAGGATTTTATGATTTTTAATGTATTACCTGGTATGTTTTTCTCTTAAAAACAACATCTCATTCAATCAGTAGAAAAAAAGGATTGTCTTTGGTTTGTTCTCTATGAAAACATTTTTTGATATTAGAAAACCTGGGATGGTACTTTGGCATTCATTGCTGTTTGCATGTACCTGGAATTGAAATTTCTGGCAGATTTGACATATATTTGTCATTATATACCGGTAAAATTGCTGTAACTTTTCATTGGGGGACAAATTTTTGAAATGACGATGTCTTGTTTATTTGTTGAAAGATGGATAATTATGGTTTGATTTCAACCCACTGACATATCTTACAAATAACTCCACCTATGAACAGTGTCGGTAACCAAACAAAAAAAAACACCAAAAAAACGGCACTTACAATAGCAATGCCTGGGTTGATGCATCGGCCACAAGATAGATAATTGTCTATCATGATATGTTAGGACCATGTCATATTCCTGAATAGAGACATGTTGAACATTATGTATGATGTGTTCAGCACTTAGCCACATAAAAAAACAAAATGACAAATATACTTGGGTTATGAATTAATATGGATCACTTAGGATTGGCCCAGAATCTCAGCGAGTGTTCAATCAAAACTGCATGAACACCTGGTTTGGATCTTGCATGAATTTGGGTTTTTGTTGAGTTTTTTTTTCTTTCTTTATTTGATATGCCCTGAAATCTTACAAATTGTGCAAGTCACAGCTTAATTAAGAGTTTTGTAAGGACTGCAGCACAATTGTTTCACAAAGAATTGAAAGTTTATTTACAACTTAAAGGTCTGAAAACATAATCTTACAAATATTAGTTCATGCAGGTAGATGCTAAAAGAAAGAAAACACCCTTTGAAAAATTGTATTATTAATCAAAGAGTATATCAGTAGAATTACAGCTAATTTATTATTTGATTTACGGTAAATTCAATATGCCTGCATTATGTTGTGGGCACAAAATTATTTTCAGGTTTTTTCACCTGCAGTCTATTTTCATTTACTGGTCACTTGTTTTTTTAATTTGATTTCTGACAGTAAATAAGAAAAAAAAATGTTAATAAGAATTACATGTATTAAAGAAATTGAATAATTAAAGGAATTAAAAGGATATTCTGGGAACTTACACTTAAGCAATAAGTTATGGATTCCCTAAAGTTTTAGAGAGCAGTATGTTGTTTGTCATAAGATTTAATGATGTTGCAGCTTATTTGTCTTTTCCCTTCACAGCATGTATCTCAGGGGGATTTTTACAGCATTTAGTGTTGTTCAAGGTCAAAGGTGAGATTTCCTACCACTGGGGTCATACCTGGAGGTCATTTATGTACATATTTTATTAGCATCTCTCAGGCCATGTGACATTTCACATTAATATTCTTGAAACCTATCTCTCTTTTACCAGCTTTAAAAAAAAAAAAAAAATTAGAAATAAAAAAAGAAGTAGAGTAAATGCAAGGATTTCAGGGTTTGCTAGGATGCAAGTTGCATATTATTCTGCACGTGAACAATATTTTGTTAGTCGAACGTGGAATCATTCTGCATAAATCAGGTCTTATCAGCGATTATTTCAGCCATATTGTGACAGAGGATCGTAAATATTTTTCGGATCAAAAATAATTATCTCAAATGCAGTGTATAAACATGCATTTTGCGGGTAAAAATAATTTTTCATTGTTTTTATCAACGGAACACAATATTCCATTGCTGAGATAATTTCTTTAAAATGAGTAATCGTAATAAATTGGCAAATACGAAAAAAAAGAGTGTTGCAGTAGAAATCAATTTGGCACATTAGTGTCAACATGGAAAGGATCATAACTGTTTGAAACTCAAGTCTCTTAAAGCTTGATTAAACCCCAAATAAAAGTTAAATGCAAATATTAATATTCCTATGAAAATGGAATGATTGCTTTATAGAATCGACCTTGATCAAACACTGTTGAGTAATAATTTCTATGAATGACCTCGATCGAGCCCTGTTCTCCGCAAATTAACTGCTTTGTTGGTATGACTGCAGACCCAAAGACTTCTTGATGAGCATTGCACAAATTATGACTAAAAGCCCTTTCATGTTCAAGATTGAGCATATAGTCTTTCTCATAATGGTCTCTCTGGCCGCTTTCGTCATTAGCAAATTCACTCACAAGTCCAGTATTTTGGATATACATTGTATTGCATTTTTTTTTTTTTATTTCCCCCTCCTTTTAGTATCTCTGTGCCACTTTCCTAATGACCATTAATTATGGCTGCTGGAATGAGCTGAAAAATTTGACAGCCTATTTCTTCTGAGAGGGCTTATCTGGGTGGGATAAGTAGCCCAGATGCCTGTTTTGTTTTACTCTGTTTTGCATGCTGACAGAAGACACACACTAACTCCAATATCTCACTGTATAAGCATATATTTAAGGTAGTAGTGCCCAACGTTTGAGATTTTCCAGCTCTTGTCGAGTTCTAGAACAAGGGTTACCCAAGATTTATTTCTTATATCGTAAATTGGGGGAAGAGTACACTAACTTTTTGAAGTGAAAGATGGGAGACAAGGTTTATCATTGGGTTACAGATATTTCATCGGGATTAAAGGACTTTTGAAAGAAATAAAAGTGGCAATTTTTTAGTCGATAACCATCAGAATGGCCAGTGGTAGCTATTTTTTACAATTTAACGGTACAAGTTTTACAATTATTTGCCAGATATATATCCGTTATCGGGAGAGATGTCACAAGTCTTGTTCCAGTTTAACCCCGTTTTATCTCAATTATTAGATTAGCATATGTTCCAAGATGTCCAATTATGTTTTAGAGCACAATAAATTTCCACCAACTAGAATTCATGTAGTCTTGGAGCCTCTCATTCGTGTGTTAATCATAGAGCAATTTCTTTGCTGTCATAAAAAATGGCGTAAACACTTGTAATTTCGCAAAATATTTTTGAACTTTTCATTATAACCTCTTGGATAGAAAACAACTTGAAGACTGATTAAAGCAATAATTGCTAGGCATCTTTATTCTCGAAAACGAACATGGCGAGTTATTAGACCAAACGTTTTTAGATCTGGCACAGGCTCTTTGAAACTTCTGTAAAATCTGAAGTGTTACAGGACTGGGTAAACTGCTTTGGCAGACAAACAATTTACTCTCAAGCTATTGTTCATGTCAAGCCAAATAAAACCTGAAACCCACCGCAAATAGAAGGAGAGGAGCGGCCAATTTCAGATTATTCTTCATCTTCCTTGGTTCTGTGTTTGACTTAACAAAACCCCCATCTCGAAAATTACATGAACCAAATTACATGGCCGCTTTGAAATTAACGAGGAACATGGCTGAGACGGCACTTGTGCATTATTTCATAGCGGAGAGAGTTCCTCTGTTCAGCATCAAACCACTTCTGTCCTGCGTAATTTTTCTTTTGGGGAATTTCTGTCAAAGCTCACGAGGTCTTGTCTACAAATTGTGTACAATTTCGAATTGGGGTCGGGGTAATTAAAACTTATTGGTGTTGAATGATTGGAATGGCAAGAGAAGAAAAGAATTGACATCAGATAGAAATAGAACATTTTTTTTGTTTTAGATAGAAAGTTAAAAGTTCATTGTAACCATGACCTATATTTATTTTTTAGGACACATACCTCTAGCTGTTTCCATAATCTTGAAAACAATTGCATCAAAATTAGCAAAATATTTTGAAATTCATTCGCCATTTAGTTCAAAGGAATGTGCCATCAGTAGTTCCTTCTGAATTCTATTTCATATTCACATCCATGCATGTAACCACCATATTCAAAGATTTTTCAACATTAAAGAGTTAATCAAAACAACAAAAAAATATTTTTTTTCTCTTTCTCTCCTGCCCGGTCCACCTTTTCCTTATTGTTGAAGTTCATTTTTATAGTTTTAACAGGAATATTTATGTACGGTAATCTGAAATCATTAGTTTTGATTAAAGCAGTTGTTATGACATATAAATCTTTTGTTATTTCACAGAACATGGGACAAGAGGTATCTCTTGAAATTATTTTAGTGACTTTGCCTGAAGCCCAGTGAATGTATAGATCAAGGTTCTTTTTTGTTGCATACAGTCATTGAATTTGGTTCACTGGACTTTGCAGAGATTTTTTTTCAGAACTATAGCATAATTAATGCATGTCTAGGTTGCTAATGCGAAACCATTTAATTAATGTAATACTAGTACATTTCACCCCCCCCCCCCCCAAAAAAATTGCAACCTTATCTTGATTAGCATCATGTGACCTTATCTTTAATTTGTTTGGATAAACATACACCATACATTTCCTTAGCAACAGGCAAGGTCAACAGGCATGTTTTTATGGCAACCCCCATTTCTTCTATCTATCAGTCGGCCCTGAACAATTGGTAGGTATATTGGAAGACCCATTAATTTCCTCAGCAAAGAAACAATTCTGTTTGCTAATCAAACGATTATCTTGACTAAGTAATTTCACCTGTAGACTTTGTGAGGAATGTGAACATGCTTTTATCTTGCCTTTCATCATGGCAGATCCTGCTATGGGGGGGTGGGGTTTGAGGTCACCGGGGTCAGGGTAAGATACAGAGGGCTGTAGCGGTGATTGTGAGCTTGTTTCCCCATCCTAGAGTAATTGCTTACATGCAGTACCTGACTGATTCAATATCTCCAGAATCATGTTAATGCATGAATCACATTGTAACTTAGATGCCATCATTGCATCCTGTTCCTCCCAATGTATAATAAATACCCCCCTTCTTTAATAAGATGGAGATTTATACTATTCTTGTATTTTGGCTTTAAAGTGTTAACACATTTGTAAAAATGTCATATGCTGAACTTGATACTGCATCTATTCACCTAGAAGCATCCTATGTCTGGATGTATTTCTTGTTCCAAAGTGTTAACTCATTTCATTCTCCCCCCCAAAAAATAGTGCAAACTCCAACTTGTTTCACACTTTCCTGCAAAGCCTCATTCAGAAGACAGGGATTAAGTAAAAAGAAAAATGGTGGCACCGTGACTTGTGCATTTTTGATTTCAGCAAATAAAACCAGATATTTCTTTGCAAAAATAGTAATTATTTTCACCCTACGAAGTGGAATTAGATATGTATTTATAAAGACGCTCATAAATAAATACCTCGTTGAACAAAAACAGGAATTTGTTATGTCCATAAAAAAAAGTCCTAAAGCCGAAAGGTTTCGAGACTTCTTAATTCAGTGTGGAAGATGGGGCTCCATAAAAACCTCATATCCCAAATTAATTTAGTGTAGGCTTACCAAAAATAAATTGATTTGGCACATGGTGCAATGGAAAAAGTCTTCATAAATCTACTTGTCAGAACTGGGAAAGATAAATGATGAAAGACAGTATAATAGGCGAGCATAGGACATTTACTGAGCTCGCAGGACAATATTTTATAGAGTTTTTATCATCAGTTGAAAAATTCGTTCAACAGGTTCAAAATTCAATCATGTTGGGGAGAGAGAGAGAGAGAGAGAGAGAGAGAGAGAAAGAGAGAGAGAGAGAGAGAGAGAGAGAGAGAGAGAGAGAGAGAGAGAGAGAGAGAGAGAGAGAGAGAGAGAGAGAGAGAGAGAGGTTGTGTGTGCTTCTAGAATAAAAAGAGAAAGAAAAGGTGAAAATAATATTTTAGCTGCTTGATTCTCTTATTATACCTTCAAACCACAATACAGATTTTGTTGAAAACTTATTATTGAAAAATAATTACTTACATGTTTGTAAAATGTGAATGCACATGTTTTTTATGATAAATAGATGTTACAAAAGATTATCTTTAGCCCTGAAATGTATGTTACCACTATTGTATTTTGTATAATTGTCTGATACCTTAATCCTATAGGCCCAGGAGCATATGACTCAAAGGAGGGACTTGCCAGGAAGGGAGGACTAATGGTCACCAAGGACAAACGTTTTAAGGACCTCAAGTCAGAAGGACCCGGACCAGGATCCTATGAGGTAAATACTGTAGAAGCACATATTTTCGTTGGGTCAAAATTTCGTTTTTTTTAAACGAAAGGAAATTTTGTTGCATTTGATTTCGTCACATTGTAATCTCTAAAATGTATTACATATCAACTCTGTATTCTTTAATACTTGGGTTAAAGAATCGTCATGGATTTAATTTCGTTGATTAAAACTGCCAACGAAAAGAACGAAATTAAATTCTCAACAAATATTACTGCTTTTACAATATATAAATGTACAATACATAATAAAAGCCAGAAATTATTGGTTTATAGTCTCTAATTACAAGCTATTTCTTTGGTAAGGTTAAAGATGGATTTTTTCGTCTCTCTTGTATTGAAAAAAATTGGTGCATATTTTGTAAAAGGGAGGTGGGGATAAAAAAAAAAAATTTATTCATACCAGGTCAAATTTCATGGTCGGTATAAAAATTTGTTCATCTTTGTAGTTTAATAGATACCAGTTGGAGAAGATGTGATTTGAATATATATGAAATTTGAGTAACTCATTGCTTCTAATGTACCTCTTTTTTTTTTAAATCTCTATCTTGAATATAATATAAATATTGAAATAAGATGGCAGTCTCAACCATGGTTTCATAAAGTCTATTTTAACCTTTACATCTTGAAATCCTCAGATATCTGGAAGTTTTTTATCAGTCTCACCGAGATAATGAGGTTTGACTGTTTATGTTCAGGTACCAGCTTAAAGGCAACCATTAAGCTATAGGTACAATGCCTGATTAATTAAACT
The DNA here is from genome assembly GCF_963853765.1 of Magallana gigas. NCBI lineage: Eukaryota > Metazoa > Mollusca > Bivalvia > Ostreida > Ostreidae > Magallana > Magallana gigas. The sequence continues at coordinate 19,989,746 of NC_088859.1, read as the reverse complement.
TGTTAATTGCAGTTTCTTACCTGTAATTATCCCCTGTCTTTAACTTTATGGCCATGCTTGCATCAAAAGAATAGGTTTACATACTGTAACCTTAAATGCATTTGTCTGTGCATGGATTAATGTTACTGTCAACCTTTGCATTCTTTGTCTGGAACTTTGAAACAGCTATAACGGGTCATCTGGGAAAGGAATCTAACATTAGGATGTTAATTTTTATCTGCGGTTAAAATACTTAGACACTCTTGCGTATTTAGGACAAATCTCCCCAAAAATATAGTGTTCAGAAACTATAAATACTGTCGGATAGGCTTTTATCAACAAGTTTGATGAAGAAAATAACTCCACCCTCCTCGTAACATTAAATTCTCACCAAGACGTTATGTTCCAAGTCTCATAAAATGGTCGAAAAGAGTTCTGTATATTGCAGAAAATAACTGCCAAGTTTGCCACCCCCATTTTAGAATTCTGAGTAACATCCGTTTTTTTTTTTTTAAGATTTTGAGTAGAAATGTTTATCACCAATACTTTGCACAATTGTTGTGTTTTCCCAAATTTGCTCCAACTTGTTTTAATCTTGTGATATGCGGGGAACAGAATCCACCAATAAACATGTCAGCTCCCCTCTTGGTTAACATGTTTCATGTCTTGCAAAAACCCCTCTGCGAAGGTGATGCGATTTGTTCAAGAATTTTTAAAATCTAAAAAAAAAAAAAAAAAAAGTTTTTGCAATCTCTGAAATTCATGCAGGCCGAATGTCATAAGGATTATAATTCTTAAACCATCTGTTCAAGCATGTCAGCACTTTTTAGAAACATTTTGCAGGAGAAAAAAACCATTAATTCTCTTTATCATGGCAAATAAGAGCTATTTATGGATTAAATAGGGAAATGATTTACTTTGAATTTAAGAAAATTGGTTATTAAGCTTAATCATTATGAGATAAAATTACAATTTAAAGTCTGTGTAAAAATCTATACTTAATAAAGATAAATTTATATGTTAATTTTGTCCCTTGATCTCAAAGAAAAGAAAGCCTATGTAGATCCTATGGTCTGTTGCTTTGAAATAGGCAATATGTTTTTTTATGTCATGATCTTTGAAATGTTTTGCACTTATTTCCCATAATCTGGTTAACTCGGCAAGAACGTGCAAAAAAATTGCAGCACAAGGATCCGAAAATTTACATAAATTGTGATAAACTGTTGGAGAATGCTGATGCTTGGAGGACATTTTCCAATAATGTAACGACCCTAGCGAAACAATCAGGAAAATACGACATGTAGAGGAAGCGTACTTTGTAGAAAACAGTGACAATGATGGAACACTTATAATGGCTAAAATACAAGATTAAAACAATTGTGTCATTTCAAAGACAATTAATTCGTGGCTTTGAGCTCTCTGCTTCATCGCCGAAATATATCATTCCATCAAATCCTTGAGAGAGGAGGAAGCTAGGAGAAAAATGGGAAAAAAAAATAGAAAACCAACCTTAATTTTCACCCAGCACTGAACTCTGAATAAAATTCTAATCTAACGATATGATTTGCACTTTTTTTTTCCCCTGTTGCGGAATCAGAGTTTCTATAATTTTACAGGAATGGTTTTGATCAAATGGTTTTTATATTTGGTAACTGCTGCATATGCACCATACATCATCGGAATAAAAATCCATACCAACTGAAAAATTCTGTATAAAGGGTTTGATTGAATATGCAAATACGATAGCATATTCTCTTACAAGAGGAATAGTTTGCAGTGCCTCATGACATGTGCCTATGGATTGTTGAGCATTGATCATCAGTTGACACCTTACGTAAGAGTTGATTAAAATAAGATGCAATTACTTGATCTTCCATTGAGAATCGGATCAATGCGGAGACCATACCCTTCAGCATCGCCAGGTTTTATACTCTTTTTTTTTCTGGTTTTCGACAACAGTTAAGCAGGGAGGCGCAACGTCACGCAAATCCACCTGCTTTATGGCTGCAAGCCCCTAAAACGTCCGCAAAGGTTAACCAGGCACTTGCATCAATGTCGCAATAAACCTTCACAAGTGTGAACTTTATCTGAAGACATATATTGATTAAGTGAAACTTCTTGAAAGATCTTCCTATTTTTCTTTTTTCTCAAGAGCAAGGCAAACTGAATTAATGCACTTGCTAATGGTTAAGGATTTTAATTTTCAAAATATCATTCTTTATGCTCAATTTTTTTTTATAATTTGCAGTGGGCTTATGAGTATGCAGATCGATTCAATAGAAAGTGATAAGAATTAAACAGAATTTTTGTGAAAACTTTACTGTTTCACAATCTATATACCTACGCTTTTATTTATGGCACATATGACATAAGATATTTGACCACAATTTTCATATGGATCAATCTAAAAGATTTTTATAAAGTTTACTACAGCAGAAATTGATCCCTCTTGTAGATCTAAATACAGGTTTATTATTTCAAAACTTTGTTGGAGGCATGAATCCAATAAGACAGTGTAATTGAATAAAAGGAAACAAAATAGTTTTTGTCTCGGCAGCAATCCCTTACTCCCATCTCATAATGCATAATCTTTTAGATTCTCTTTGCAATTTCTTTCTTTCTTTTTTTGTGTTGAATTTTCTTTTTCCCTTTTTCCTCCAATAAATAGGTTTAATTATGCATGAACCAAGAGTCACCCCCCTATCACGACTCCAATTTGTCTCTCCATTCCTTTACATTCGGTAAGTTGTACCAGTGAGGCTTTGAGCACAATCCCATAACCCAAGATAAAAAGATTACGGCAGACTTTTTTATTTTTTTTTATTTTGGCTGTGGTACAGGCCTTTTGATTAAAAAGAAAGAAAGAAGTATTTACCAAATAGAAAAAAGGGAGATATCATAATTTAATTGCCCACAGCCAAATCACAGAAAAAAACATGAAAGCCGATAGGAATCTCCCAATCTCTGTATGCAGTCGCAAAACTTCTGTCATATAGACTAGCCATGCTTCATAGATTTATAATTATGTTTTTCTAGACCCAAACAGCTTCTTTTCAAAGCTTGTATTGTGTATCAATCGAATAAAAGTTTTCGTTTTTTGTCGTTTATGTGAATTTGAGTGTGGATTCCAATCCGCTTGGGCGGGTTTTATAATGAAAATAAAAGGAGCCCGAGTAACTCTTCTCCCCATCCTGTCTTTGAAATCAAATGTAAAATGAAAATGCAGTCTAGTAACAGAAAAATTATAAAACTGTTGCAGATTTTCATATTCATGTGATTTTTCACTCAGAAACAACATTTTATATCTATAATCCCATTTCACTTGGAGGGCAATAAAGGTAACCTCTGTAAAATTACTTTCTCTGCTAGGAGAGAATGATTTGGAGGAGAGAAAAAGTGTTTGTCAGAAATTATATTTTCAAATCAATGATTCAGGATTTTATCCCCTAAGCCACACTTAACTTAGATGAAAATGACTGCTAAGGGGAAGTCCTTTTGGGAATTAAACGGTGATTATCATTAATCAGAAATTCACTGACTTCATCACACGTTATCACTGGGATCAGGATTTCTTTTATTCAGTTTTCATTGTTATTAGTTTCAATAACAAATATAATTTTCTGCTTTCAGAATTCTTTTATATTTGAAGATAAACAATCATCTTGTCGTCATTTCGAGTTTATAACCCTTTAAAAAGTAGGTTGTCAACGGAAACGAATGGCTCAATTATGTCAATTAAATTGTCACTGACGAGGATTTTTGCCTGATTTTTTTTTTCTTCATCCTCATAGGTCGATGTTTTATAAAAGCAATAATTCAACGATAAAATTTTGATAACACATTTTTTTTCTGTGTAAGGTCTTCCGTTAAAAACAATTGAAACAATGCAGTGTTTAAAGCATTGCTGGTCCCTACTTCCTTTCTTATTTTCTGTGCACGCACCTCGTGAAAGGTAATGAATGCCAATTACATGCCTCTGTAACTAGTATTGATGCCGATAATACGAGAAAGCTGACAGGTTAATTGTTGTTGTTTTAGACTTAATCGGGGGACTTGGAAGTCTTCACACAATGAGATTTATAGATTTCATTGTAAATATTTAATACATTTTTTTATCGGCATCTCAGCATTTCCTGATTATAGTGAGCAATAAAATTTGTGTCGTCAGCATGCATGATTTTATGTTTATTAAAGTTTTCCCTCCTTTTTATTTTTTTTTTATTTCAAACTTACCAGTCTCGGTCTAATTTTTTGGTTTTTTTATAAGGGGGAGGGGATTATTTAAACAGTACTCTGGATCAGATTGGATATAAAATTAGCTATACCCTTGACTTTATGTAATAATAAATCTTTTTTTTCTGAATTCATTTATATTGGCATTTGAATGTAGTGACTAAGAAAGGGGGAAGGGTTAATTTGGTTGCTCATTCAAAGCCATATTTATGTTAAATTGGTTACAAGGGACTTCAGACTTCCACTTCACAAAACAATTCATAACTGGCTTTCATAAACAGAACAAGATGCACTGAAGAACCCTTTACATTTCCAGAATTTTCTCATGATCTTAAAAAAAGGAAGATTTTTTTTTTGTAAAATTTATTTGTTAGGGCTGCTGACCCTTTGATTTGATAAGCAGTTGACAATTTGAGCATTGCAGTAAAGATAACTTTTTGAAGAAGAACATTCACATCACATAAGCTTCCAAAATGAGTGAATCGTCAAAATCTGAGAAAGGGTTTCAGAGACGTAAACAAACTTCAGCGTGATGTATATTCTGGAGAAAAGACGTGGACTTCCTTTGAAGAAAGTTGTCATCGCTGTACGCAGTGCATGAATTTATGTTGCGTTTATAGCAGGTTCCAACTTAGATTGGTGATTTATGTTCATAATTAAAAAAGTGTGATACTGTATTTCTTTCTCCCTCTTATCACCAAGCCGAGTGAAGTTAATTTGCATGATATTTATTTTTCTTCTAATCAGGTGAAAGCAAGTTGAAATGAAAAGATTTTCTGTTTGGGTCTTGCCTAATGGTTCCTACCCTAATGATCCCTCCACATGTGCAGTTAGTTAAAAAACTTAATTTAACGTGTCACAAAATTTCTCTAATTGATTTTTTTGAAGGTTTCTAGGAATGTCTTTGGTCTATGGCTGCTGCTGAACTTTTCCTATGCAATAAAACTTGCTATGACCCCTTGCCTGAATACCGAATAGATAAGCACTTCTATTTTTTTCTTCCTCTGGTCCAATCTGCAATATTTATTGGTGATCTTTGGTATGCTTGTTTTCTGTTTAATTTGATTACTCCAACGATAAGCCCTTGCCAGAGAGGCGAAAAAATGACTTATTTTACTGGCCTGATTAGAAAAAATCTGCTTTACGATTCATGTTGAATAATAAAAGTCATTCCTTAACTAGATGGGTGAAAATAACAGCCTCGCACTTAATAAAATGTGAAGATTATACATAATAGGCAGTCGCACAGCCTCAGATGTGAACTGACAACAAGAAAGAATTACTGTCATTCGCCAACAAGATTTGACTGTAATAAATTGGAAGTCACAGATGTTTTGGATATATAATAGGAAAAAAATACTCTCAGTTCACTTAAAGTTGCTGTCTATTCATAGATATTCTTCTGTTGCACTCTGTTTGTAGATATGTCTTTTGCACCGTATCTGATGTTACTCTGGTGTTGTTTGGTTTCTGTTTTATTCTTTATTTCATTTTTATTTTATTTTTTAGGAGGGGACTTAGAAAAAAAATATCCTGCAAAATTTTAAACAATTTTTTTTTCTCTTTTACTGTATCAATCAAAATATTTACCTGCATTCAACATGCACTCCCTAAACAAACTACAGCAAAAAACCCAAGTTTGTTCTTATACCCTATACTTCCACTTTCAAACCTAATTGTATTCAAATGATGTTCCATATCTTCAAGTGCCTCATAATTGTTAAATCATCCCTAAATTCCTCTCTTCATTCATGTTAACTTAATTTTTCCCCCTTCTCTCTATTATAGCTCAAACATGTACTTATATTCCATACTCTAGAAATTCTCTATGGTGGGGATAATCACTATCAACTTCTGTTTCCCCATTATCTGTGTTCAAGGGACATGCTCACGGACCCTGGTGAAATGCCTGACCATCAATATGTCTGCACAAGAATTCGCCTATCTTCACCTGATAATTCAGTTTTATTGCCAGTCTTTCCTTATGTCAGAGCTTATCAAATTTGTATTTGTCAGAAAACTTGGGCTTCAGATCTAATCTGCTTGATTGAGAAGTTTTTCAGTTTTAATGTATGACTTGTATTGACAGTAGATTATATTCAAATTGAAAATGTGTTGAAAAAGTGGAACCAAAATTAAACAGTTTTATCAAAAAAGGTGAGGGCAGTCAATTTATATTTAAACATAAGAGCTTGTTGTTCAATTATGTAATTGACCTAATATTTCTCCCTTTTTTTCCACAAGATGAAAATTCACTCTTGGCAATCCCACTTCAGTTAAGGAGATGTCTAGATTCAACTGGAATCTTGACTCTTAGATTTCAGCTAATTCAATTGACTTTCTATTCTTTACCCTCATAATACCCATGTGTCCATTAAGGTAATCTGAGGCGGCACTAGATTGCATGTTCCCTGCATCTATGCATGAGTGGAAGCTACCGTTTAGTGGTGCCTCATTGTGCCGAGCCAAAATAGCTCTTTGTCACCGGTGTCATTGATTAACTCGGCAAAAATAAAAATCTGTAAACACGAAGTACGCTGTGTAATTATCTCCCTTATTATGGATATAATGGCCGCATATTCTAACTCAAGAAAAAACACCCTACAATTTAAATCCCATTTGATTTGTGTTGAAGTGTAATCGAGACAGAAGTGTTTTTAGCATTCAGCAGGTGTTGAGACAGGGTGACCCTCTTCGGACCTTATTATTTATCACTGATTAGCTTTTTGTAAATTTTTTACTTTAGGTTGGGGGGGGGAGGGAAGTGAAGGAGAGATATTAATATACTATCCCGCCATATTAGACCGTTTTCTTTTCTCTTCATTCTTACCTGTCATTTGAGTTCTGATTTACAATTTAGTCTGAACAAGATCAGTCTGGGACACTGCATAGACAAGGAGAAATGCATGTTAGACCTCTCCACCACAAGAGCGCAATGTCAACTCCAAGTGATTGATAACCTTGCATAATGTGAAAAAAATTTATTCTGGATTATTTGTTTTTCGAATGACAGATAGGACCTGGCTTGTTTAAATGTAAAATACTTGAGATAAAATAGAGAGTTGGGCAGGTGTGCATTGTGCAGAAAATGGGAATAAATTGGCATGTCATTTTGTGACTCATGGGTAGATTCAAGTCTTTATTTACTGACAATGCAGCATGATATATAGTTGGCCCTTTCTGTTTGCTTACATTTAATTTAAGGTATTTTGAACAGATAAAAGCAATCTTGTGGCCATAATTCATTGTTGGTAATGTAATATCAAAAGTAGTTCAGGGTGCAATGTTCAACTTTTTGTTGACTAGAACTGAAATTTGGGTACCATATGTTCAATAAACTGAAGCTACTTGTGTCCACTTATTTCTTATTGTTTGTGTGATTTGGGGGAAATTTTTAATACATTTTTGCATTTTTTTTCTTTCAGTTCTCTCCCTTGGTACAGGATACTGTTCTGAAGGGAACATTCAATGCCACCTTAAACAACCCCATAGCTCCCCAACTGGACATGTCTCAACACATGGGCACATCTACAAAGCATGCATTCCTATTGGGTGTGTGAACAAAAAAGTATTATATTGAAGAATAAAATGGACCAATCAGAGAGGTTGTAACAAAACAAGGCTATGAAACACCTGAAAGATGTTTTTAACCTGAATTTAAATGTGTATAAGAGCTAATTCATACATATTTGAAAATATTTATAATTTTGTGATAATGTATGTGATGCTTTTTTTCCACTTTTATTTTCGATTTCAATTTTTAATATTTAAAGAAAAAGTTTTAAACCGTCCACATATCAGAGCCTTTGCTTTGGTTTTATTTTGTATATATGTAGCTAATCTATTTGTGTATTATATGATTCTTGTTCCTTTTATATGATAACACTGTGATAAACTTTGTATACATATGAAGCAGTCAGTCTTTCTGTGTATATTGTATGTTTTACAATAAACAAATTTTAAAAAATCATAGTTTGAATTCATTTCTCTTTTACTTTAATATACCACATACAGTCTAGAGGGGGTGGATTATTTTTTTCAAACAAGTATAGGTAACACTCAGCCCCAAACCTCTGATGATGCATTCTCAACTTCCTGCAATGGGCCGAGGTCATAAGTTTATAGATTTTGTATACATAACTTGAAAAGTTTTCATCATTACATAACTAAATGCATATAATTATAATTTTCAATCGATCATAAATTTCAACTCTGTCATTTTATTTTTGGGGAAATTATTTTCAAATTGCATTTAAATATTTAAGGTTATTCTAAATCTTTGGTGGAATTATAACTGCCTGAAGTGGTCCTTCTAATTACAGTATCATGATTCAAACCCATACCACTGAACAAAATTACCTGAAAGGAATATCAGATTTAATTGTAGGCTCTGTAAAACCTGAAGGAAACAGAAAGAAAAGCCCAGCTGAAAATTTGGGAGACAAATTGGACTGTGGGTTTTTATGAAGGCCTTGACAAATTCGCCATGTTGATGTTAGAGATAGTATCAGATCAGATAATTGACATAGACCAAAATTATCTAGTTATTCAATGACAACAGATCTATTATAGGCAGTTTTATTGGACCTGGTTATCAGGTTTTGGATCTTGAAAGAAGAAAGGACTCGAGGGCTTGGTCTTGTTTTGGGAGAAACAAAATTATGCATGACAAATGGCTTATCTTTCAACCAATATCCAGTTTTATTAGTGGTCAAATTTCTAGTCTTCTTATGATACAACCTCCCAAAGCAAAATAAACCCTTTTCTTTTGATTCTCCACCTGTGTCGTCTGGAAAATGCTTGTAGAAAAGTATCTAATGGATTCGCTCTGATTTTCTATGAATCATAAGTACCCAGTAAAAAATAGATAAGGGATGGGATCTTGTTGGTGATTAATTAGAAATGTCATTAATTAGCGGGTTTTTAAGCAAATGACATACAATTAGACCCTCTTTCGGTCAGTTTGAACTTTTCCGTATCTATATCTGCCAGAGATCTTATCGCATGATGTCCATTACAGGCTAGCAGATGCCTTTGCAATGTCCAGATTGATAAAAGTTATGCTCGGCAGACGGCCGGTTTAATGGTCAGATTTTAACTTTCATTGAGTGTTAAACACCATTTCGCTGATTATTTGAAGATTTGTTTTAAGTATTCTCAGAGAAAGTTTGTAATTATGCAGCCCAAGTAACTGCAAACAAATGCTGACTTTGCGGAGACACGATTCCTTCGATGGCTGATAGAATTCCCCTTAACGAATTAAGTCAAATAGTTCAATAGGTGGTTTTTCTGCATATATCTGAAAATTTGTGATTCAGGGAATATGCATTTGTATCTCCCCCTCTTTTGAAAATGCCAAACGAGAAGTTCGGGAGGAATGCAGGCGTCTGGAAATTCTCCTCGGGTTTTGGCAAGGGTTGAACACGATTGCAGACTCCTCGATCAAAGAGGCTAGTAATCGTCTGTTAATTTATCAATTATGAACGTGATGGATCTGTGTGTGTTTCAATTTGTCCACAGTATGGCGTCATTCACGAGCCCTCGGTCAGACCGTCTCCACGGCCATGTTGATTACGTCATTGTTTACCCTCGATCGTGCCTCCAGCTCCGTCGGTCGTCTGCTAAAAAGCAGCACGAGTTTCCCGTCTCTTGATAGAACTTCATACATTACATCATAATTTGAACTTTACAAGCTTATGGTTTTCTTGATAAGCATATCTATTTTTTGCACAACTATTATATTGACATGGTCTTGGATTATGATAAGGATGTCAACTCCCAAGACAACGATCAACATCTTTTTCGTCAATTATATATCTATAAAATTGTTCAGAAACGCTCGTGGCTATTTTGTTATGAACCTAGATTTTGAAGACATGTAAACCGGGTATACAGAGTGTATTGGGTTTGTAAAATACGATACGAGAAGGTGTGGTAAACGGGTTCTCGTTACGTTTTCAAAGCAGATTTAGTCGACATATCGAATTCCCGTCTGTGCAAGGAAGGTGGTGTTCGATTTCTAGGCCAAGTATTTCAGTTGTAGGTATAGGCTGAGATTTTTTGTACCGTCTTAAATCGTTTCTCTTGAAACAAAACACCTCGGCTGTTAATTGAAAAATAGAAGAAAACGGTCTATCATGATCATCTATATCCGAGGAACAAAGACACAATGTTAGAAGACACTCTTAGTGTGTTTTCATTCAACGGGATAGAGTGTTTCTCTAATTGAAATTAGAATACTTTTAAACAGATCGTCGGGATAACGACATTCTTTAAGATTTGTTGGAAGAATGAATTATTGTGCGAAAGGTGGAACTGAAAGCAAAAAGATCACAGACCACCAATTAGCACCAATATGAGAGAGAGAGAGAGAGAGAGAGAGAGAGAGAGAGAGAGAGAGAGAGAGAGAGAGAGAGTGAGTCAGTCTGTCCCTATTCTATTACTAGCAACTGGGTCAGGGATAAATGGTCGTGAGGATTTTGCTATGGAATAAAAATTGAAAATGGATGTAAACTGATAACGTTTAATATATATCAATTGTACATTGAATTAGATCAATGGTAAAGAATATTTGTATCAATATCTTGTTGAGCGATAGTTTGGTTTCCTTTTTCCATATTTGTTATTCCTACTTTTAAAAGATTTCTCCTGTGTGCGGAATTCGAGATTTCTTTTATCACATCTACAAGAACAAATGGTGTCCCGGGTTCTGATAGAACATTTTAATACCATACCATATCTACGTTTTGGATTTCAACCTACGCTTTTGTGGGACTTGCTATATTATTCAGTTGCTTATGAAATATCAAGACATTCGGAATCTCTGGAGGACTTTTTCACCGTTTTCAAACGTATCGGAAAGCCCCAGTCACAAGCAAAGCTAAAATTGTCCATTTTTTTGTGTCTGTATATGAAAAATGTATGATATCTTTACGTTAAAAAAAAGATCCTTTTACTTCCGAACGTTATCAGAATCATTTAAATGGCTTATAAATGGCATATATAGTCACAATTACCCAATGGACTCAATTTAAAAACACATTGCATTCATTGTGTTCCCAAACAACCTACCCCCCCCCCCCAAAAAAAAATCCTCTCTGAAAAATAAATAATTTTTTTTAATGCATACTAAGTTGGTTCATGGTATACTCGTACTAAATGATGGATACAAAATCTCTAAGATAACAACTATACATGTTTTACACCTATAAATTGCATCAAACTCAGAAAACGAGCCAAAAACATTTGGAAGTATTATCGTTTTGACTTGTTCTCTCTTATTTTATGGGGGGAGGGGGTGTTAAACTGTGTCTCCCGTTTATTGATAAAACTAAATTGAAGACTCTCACTGTTTATTACTGGGCGAGGAAATGGTATATCATGTACAGGAATAGCAGGAGGTGTTTTACTGTATATACAGCCTACAGCATACGCAATGCATATCCTCTTTTTAAAACACCCTGCATGTTATATCATAGTTTATTGTCCTTCTGATATATTTTTAATTTTAACAATAAAAATATATCCATAAGGACTTGCCATAATGCGTGACTGTATTGTTAGAATTCAAATATGGTATAAGGACAAAACCTACCAACATTAGGTCATTACATAACAAATTATGACATTGAATATCCATATGAACCATACATTGTAACCTTTCTATATTTCTGGGGTCATTATTCGAGGGGTTGATGGCTTTAATGACAGCCATTGTGAAATAATCGAAAATCCGCCATTATGACATCCGCCCGCAAATGAAAATTGGCATGTCATGTCACGTGGATCGATCGGAAGCTGACATCTCTGTGTCCTAACTGTTCTAAGCTGCAAGTGAATACAATAGCAATGCCCTTCGTTAATTTTTTCCTACTTCAGAGTGATAATTAATCTTATTATAGAGAAGTCATTAGTGCATGCAACCCTCATTTTTCTCTGTCGTCCCTGATGGGCAATATTGTTTCGTATTTGGTCAAGACGCTGCTCAATATGGCTGCACCATGTGATTCTATCGATACCTTGGCTTGAAAAAGGGGAAGTCAATGCAACAATGCAATCTAATTTAAAAGAATAGTATTTTTTGGCGCGGTTGAAAACATATTGAGACATATACCAGTCTTTGCAAGCTGCAAGGGATTTATTGGGAGGAGTAAGGTGTTGTTTGGGGCCTAAAGTTAAAATTATTTTATAACAGAAAGATAGATTTATTAATACGTTATTTGTAAAGATTTTTTTTAATAATTCTGCAATTCAAACAATATTTGTTGGATAATAAAATTTTGTGGATTTCGATGTTGAATCGATCCGCGAAATCAAATATACATCGAATTAAGATGTCCCTGACTATAGATGATAGGGCCTTTATTCGCGAATTTGCGTACATTTAATAAAACCACGAAAATTGTTGCCAGCTAATAAATACATGTTTGAAGCTAGTACTGTGTAGATGACTATATTGAAGCCTTTAACTAGTTGGATACTAAACCCTTTTGGGTTTCAACAATAGGGACTGTTGCAACGAAACCATAAGACAAGGTGTCTATAAAAGGCTTGTTTCTATTTAATACATTTCCTGCCTTAACCAGAAGTTTAAGATAAGATTTTCCGTTTTAAATTCAAATTTGATAATGAACTGACGTAATGAGTCACCATTATCATTTAAGGGGAACCCTTTCGATTGATTTATTAAGATGGCGGACAAATGGACAAAGTTAGATAAGATGGGGGTACAATGAAATCTGTACAAGGGGTAAACATTGCACCAAACAACGAATCGATACTGAATGGTATTTAATTCTGATTTATTTCCAATGAGAGGCATTATCTTTTTTGGTAGCAGTAGATACGGCATTATGGAGAAAAATGCGTTCGGCAATTAATGGTTTAGTATATATTACCTTACTGTTGCTGGGTTAGAATTAATCATTTGACAATCAATCGACAAGCAGGGTAATCTTGGCGTTTTGGAGGAGGTTGAATACGTGTGTGCGCTAAGTCCTCGGCCAAAAATCAAGGAACCAACGATTGCTCTCAAATCGCCTCAACATAAACACATAGCACTATCAATTGGTCAAATGATATTTCGTATGAAATTGGTCCAATTTACCAGAATGTCTCAATCTTGAGCCAACATTTTTCGTGACATTTGACCACGTTTCAATTAGTCTTTATATGTCTAACTTTAGATGCATTTGATTTTAGCTGGCCGAGATTGTTTGAATAGCTGACGAAAATTATGAAATGTGAATATTAGCAAATTCTCATTTTGGCTTCAAGCCTTTTAAAATTTTGACTGAAAACTTGTTAATCTTTAATAAACTCGGGATCACATGGAATTTAGATAAGGTATAGGAACTGTCACGTCACGTCACAGACTCGAACACCAGACATTTTTCACGCAGGGCAAGTTCAAAACACCACAGTTGGACTTGAGTCACAATGATTAACCCCCACCCCAACCTCACCCCAAAAAAGATATCCCATTACTTTTAACATGATATGACATTTATAATGTTTTAAAAAGTATTTTGAAAATATAGTTGATATTAATCAAGGGCTGAATTCACATCTCATATACAAGTGAGAAAAAAGCTATTGACTGCGAAAGGTTTTTACATTTCATCGTGAATTAATATTTTAAGGGATACGTATCATAATATCAATTTAAAAAATCGATCTCTAATGCATGTAGAATTCCAGATGACCCAGCTATAAAGTGATGCATCCAAAGATTACGACTGTTGCAAGATTCAATTTTTAGTATATATGTAGAGCCTGTTGCCTTTGAATCCAAGACCAAATATGAAATGATACTCATATACAGTGTAATCTATTATGTAAGCTTAGCACTTATTGTAAAACTTTTCTTTATTGTGTGTGTTAACTCTCACGTGCCCGGTCGCAGTAACACTAATTCTGGCCACCATCGGAACAAATAGCTAAATGATTGTCAGCCAATTAAAACATCATCAATGTATGTCCGACCACCCGAAATTTCTCTGTTGCTAGGCATAGGAAACTGTCATCCAGATTGTCCTGTAAATATGTCAATGTTTGTTTCCAAATTCTGCTTTTTTCATTTCAACCCACATGAAATATTCACCTATTTCAGAAAAGCGATAAATATCACATGCCGTAATCTAATAAACGGTGCATGCATATAAATGTAACTTTAGAACTATATTAATTGGCCTTGGGTACATATTTTTATAACTGGTTAATTTCTGAAAATCTACATAGAATTGTAGATTTATCGGAAATATACGTTTCCTGGAGAAACTTGCATAAATATATTAGCATATATTCCCTTTGGCTGACATTTTTAGAAATTCAACACCTATAAAAAGTTTGACACTTTTTTTGATGTATCGATTGTGTTAGTTTCATAAAATGATCTATGTGGTACAAATGAAGACTGGTAGATGTTTATATATACGGTATGTTTTATGCAATCCTGATTTAGAATAGTCGCAAGATTTATGAACAGTATAATTCTTTATTTCCAGGCATGTAGCATCGGGAGGGGGGGGGGGGGGTGGCAGCCCCCCCCCCCCCCCCCACTTTTTCTCGCAGCAATTAATTTTTTAAAATTTACATATAAAAAATTGAAATATCATGGAGTTGCCCCCCCCTTTTTGGGAGCATGTAAATAATTGATATGAAAATAAGGAAATAAGGATTGAAATTGAAGTTATATAGTACGCCTGCCCCCTCCCCCACGAATTAGGATTTTGAAGATTTTGGAAAATTCCTATTTTTTTTTTTTTTTGCTTGTCAAGATTTTTTGGATGAGTCTGCCCCCCCCCCCCCACTTTCAAAAACGATGCTACGTGCCTGATTTCATGATAACGGACATAAGAAGTTTGGTTAGAAGAAAAAAAGATAGAGAGAAAACGAACTACCTGCGAACTTCCTGTCGAACACTCTCCGGAAACAGACTTCGTGTAGTGTATGGTTCATTATTTTAAAGTGTATTGGATCATATCCGGTGTGAGCTTGTCTGTAACAGCACAGAATTGCAGAAAACTGACATGGTAATCTTGAAGTTGTAGAAATCGATGTGGATAACTATCAAGGTGTATAATCAAGAAACAAATTCAGAAACTTCATGTTCATGTAATTCGAAGCAAGGAATATAATTATATTGATTGCATGACAAAAAAACTCCGGAAGAACTGCACATTCGTATAACTCAATATATTATTATATATCGTAATCTATGTGCAGATTAACAATGTTTCAATCAGAGTGACTATTAGTATGATAGTCTCAATTTATTGGTTGACCAGTATATAAGATAACCAAGTCCTATAATTTGAGAAGTGACTTTGTTGGGGTTGTTGGGGAAAATCTTCAAATAAGCAGTTTATAGACAAATATGTCATTTAAAAAAAAACCAAAAAACAAAAACAAAACAAACAAACTACATTGTAATCAGATTCTATTTTTATTTTAACATGATCTGGTGATATTTTTAAGTTAACAAGTATAGGTTACCTGAATTAGATAGATGCAATCTGAATTAAACATGAAAACAATTATACCAGGAAGTTATCATTTTCTGGTTACAATGTTGTGTAGGACAGATAAGCAAGAAATAATGGCGCATGTTTGCAGTTAATTGGCATCAGTAAAATGTCACCAAACCAAGGGTTGATGTAATGGAGAAACATATCACGGTTAATGTATGTTGTGTTGTGTTCGCCATCATGTTTTTGGCTGTTGGCAGTTGGTGATCAGCCATTAATATAGATCTCAATACCAGCCCGTACCTTGAGCCAATGTACAAAGCACATGCTTTTTTATGTTTGTCTAAATGGATGGAAAATGAAAGTAGGTTGTTTTACCCGCGATAAGGTTCAAGGGTTAGAGGCATTGCCTTATTGGATCTATGTAGAAATGTTTTGATATTGTCTCTGATGCAAATTTTTAATAGCTGTAAACCTAACAGTACATGAAAATTATGAATTTCCTCCCAGAATAGGGGAAAATTGACATCTTTCAGCGAAGTTAATGCCAATATTTCATTATTAATAAGCCTTTGTTATTTGAATTATTTGTTAGATGTCCTTGTTATAAGTACTCTAAATTAAAATGGGGGGGAGGAGGTGAGGGGATGGGTTCAAATGGGCAGTAGATATGAAGTAGGACAAGAAAATATGAGGTTCTTTATAATAGAACATGAAAAATCAAATAAAAATGTGCTTGAAATACTTTCTTATGAATTTAAAAACTTGTCAATCAGTTAAACAAGAGCAAACTAAAAATTCTTATGATTATGTCATATAACTTTCAAATTGTCTTGTGAATTGTCTTGTGCATTAGTCAGATCAAGAAATGATTTGGTATAAATTACAAAACTCTATCATTGAAATAGATGTAGTAACAACTGCACTAATGCTATGCAAGCTGGTAATGTAGGATAAAAGAGCTGATTTTGTAAGTTATATTTTATGGTTCACTTACATGTATAATGTCCTCAGTTATTAATTATACACATTTTTTTATGATTTAGGAGTAGTATTATGGAGATGAAAAAAATTTAATAGTTCTGTATGTGTGTGTGTGTGTGTGTGTGTGTGAGAGAGAGAGAGAGAGAGAGAAAGAGAGAGAGAGGGTCCATATGATGATGTAGTCTCCACATAGACCACACAGAAGATTCACACATATAAATACATCTGTCTGAGTGCTCTGCTTTGACAAGAGAACTTCTCTCTTTTCTCTCTCTCTAAAATCTAATGGCGTTTTCGATTGCAGGTAAACTTGTAGATTAATCAGGGCTGTTTACTCTGTCAGAAAATTGACGTAGATTAAGAATTAAGGTGAAGGGCCAGGCCTCTTACTGATCCACCGGTTTAACAGTGCTGCACAACATGCCCGCTTTTAATCTCGAAACTACTTCACTGATATGTCTTCTATTGACTTACTGAGGGACATCAAAAGCCCCCGCCAGCACACCTGGCCGCTGTGTTTACCTGTTTTTTACCTATCGTGATAAGTAAGCGGAAAATATACGTATAAAACGTTGAATTAAGAAACAAAAACTTTTCTTGATTAAAAAAAAAGTTGTATACATGTATATAAGCCAATCAGCGACGAATCAAAGGAAGAGGTTTGGATTTGATGTCCTGATGGCTGTTTATCCCATTGTCTGAATAAACGGCGGATAAAAGTACCCTTGATTGTTTTTGTTTGCTCCTTAATCCATCTCGTCAAAGACTAATGGTGTAAAGCTAATTAGTGGAAGGCTGAGGAGTTTTCTGTTCGAAACCCCTCTCTTTGATACAAACGGTTTGCAAAAGACGATTTGAAGGCCATTTCTTAGATATTGATATTTTCAATCGAATATTTTCTTACTCCTTTCAATTACTAAATGAAAAAAAGTGCGTCATATTTCTTCTTGGTCTAGTCAATGGATCTATTAGAGCGTCGTTTTTGAAATCTGACAAAATTTGGTAGTCGGTACCAATGGGTACCCCAGCAGAAAACGGTATTTTTCTATCGTATTTTCAATCTGCCGGGGAATTAATGTAATATAATTTAAAAGCTTTCAGTATTTCTAACAATAATTCCCTCTGTTACCCCTTACATCGACATTGAATGAAATAGTAACACGCTAAAAAATTTTGAATGGAAATAGAATTTCGTGAATTAAACTTGTTGCGAATGTAAATAATAAGTTTGAAAAGATGATTTCTCACCATCTGGTTTGGCTAACATATAATAAAAATGACTTCTGCTGTCGAGTACAAAAAGTATTTGTTGACCCGTTTTTACATTATTTCTGAAATATTTCATACAATAACCCCTTGTTTGCGCCTGTTTAAAAATAGGAATTTGAAAACTGTTTTACAAAACTTGATTTTGAAATGATCAATCTTAATTTAAAAGTCCATGTTCCTTTCAATTTTCTGCAATCATATACATCGAACAAAAAAAACATAGTGTTTTCTCAATTTTTCCAAAGTCGAGACAAACGCGCACATATAAAAAATATATTTTTGAAAGGCGGAAATCAGAGAAAAATCTCAAATCTTTTTTTTTTCTTCCTTAAAATTGTAACAAAGAACCGATTATTATCAATCATTATTTGCACGAGGAACGAACGAAAGAAATACTGATATACTAAGAAACTTGGTGCCGGAAAGTTTTTTCCGCCTGTGAGAGCTAGGTTGTCATGAAATCGCCGTAGATTTTTATCAGTTCTGTTTTCCCGTTTTATTGGTTTTAGTCTCAATATACCACAACTTGTTAAAACATAAAAGAAAAAATGTTAATTGAACAAGACTCCTGTTTTCCAGGCCCCAAAAATCGCCACGTACTGGAGACGGACATGATTACCGCGGTCTTGCCGGGGATTAGGGCTTATTATTTTTTCCTCTCAAAAGTGCGCCTCCAAGACTGCGAAATTTACGTCTTGCAATCACGTCATTTTTGGCTTGAAATTCCTCTTGAGAAAAAAATAATCAGAGAAAAAAATGGCCAAAGAATGTGCTTCATATAATCAAATAAAGCTTTCAAGTGATTCTGATTATGTACGTGTAGTATTTTATATACGAACACTGTTTTTTTTTTCTCTGTTTTTTGGTTATTAAGTTTTGATGTTAAGATATTTATGGATGAATCAAAAACTTCCAAAACGCCCACATTTATGATCTATTGAAATGTTAATCTATTTGATTAACAGAATATTTACATAATCAATTTTTGAAAATTGTTTTTAAAACTTAGATTATTTTTGCCAGACACATTTTAATTTTAAATGAGTACTTCATAAAGTATTCATTGAAATTTGACGATTTATCTTTCTTTTTTTAGACGAGGCCCGAATAATACTTCTAACGGTAATTGGATTAGACTGCTTAAGCTTATGCAAACTGATTAGCAAGGGGATTTTTATGGATTATCAGAATTAAGATAACGACAAGATGTCCCGAGTAAGGTAAGTTTTTATTCATAGAGCAAATTACAATTTGTTCGGCTAATTTCGTTCAAGTTTATGGCAAAGTGACAATGCCATCCTGCCCCCTTTTATGCGGGTAATTTAGATTTTATGCCTCAAACCTGGTGCATTTTTGTTCTTTTCTCTATAAATAATTTATTTTTTATGAGTCTTTTTTTTCTCTATGCAGCAATATTGTCGCGTTTTCCCCCCAAATTTTCTCCGATAATAAATTGTACAAGGCGCGTTTTCCGAGGTCTTTTTTCCTGTCTTTTTTGCCTTGAATGCATACACTAATCCACTGTGCAATAACGGCTTGTTCGTACAAAGTATTATTTTTCGTTTATTACATAATTAAAGAACCGTTTATCTTTCTCGCATGTACGAGATATCAAACGGGGTTCTATCGGATAATTTACGATAAAATAGCTTACTCACGTGGAGGCAATGCAAACTCATTGATAATATTGCGGAGCCACGCCCAGTGATGAAAGGCAAGCCAATCATAAAACCAGGTAGGCGGGACCAAGAGTGTGTCCTGTCCAATGATTTATCTATTCCATTCAAATTGTTAAATGGTTGGTCGCTTTGGAGGTAGGATCGTTTGTATTGCGAATGGTCTCAAAGTCAACAGTGGGAAATTGATATTCTTTCAATGTTTTCAGTAGGTAGAGCAGAAGTGTGTCGGCTTATGATCGCACGAAAATAAGAAAGTTTGCAGTTAACGGCATGACATGCACGGGGGAAATACACCTGTATCTGTGACATTGTCAGGATTTACCTTAAATTAACCTGTATACCTGTGGATATACCTCAACGCACGTGGAATTCAGATTTTCATTAAATGTGTATTGTCTATTTAGGCCTTCCATATCACTAACAAAGCGTGTGTCATTGGGAACTATTATACATGTAAAAGAGCGCATGGAATAAATGTGCAGTGATTTATAACACAGAAAACAAGAAGAGATTTAAACAAAGTGAAAATAACCGTTGCTCTGAAAAGAAAAGGAGAATTTTGAATATTTACATGGTGACATG
The DNA here is from genome assembly GCF_963853765.1 of Magallana gigas. Taxonomy (NCBI): domain Eukaryota; kingdom Metazoa; phylum Mollusca; class Bivalvia; order Ostreida; family Ostreidae; genus Magallana; species Magallana gigas. The sequence goes on along the minus strand of NC_088859.1, from coordinate 19,969,552 downwards.
TTTGTCATGACTTCGAAGATTTTTGTCCATATTCCTCGGATTTATTAATTCGGTGTGGTGATTTCGGATTTTGGTTGGGGGTGGATCCATTAAGCGCATGCTATGATGGGAAACAGCGTGATCTGGAAACTCCTGTGGAGTATTTTCATTGCTAATCTGGATTTCTCCTCCACTGCCGGTAAGTGTGAAGATCTTCATTATGCCTCCTTCTGTTTGTCTACTGCAATCGAAACACAAGAGCATTAAGGATAATATCATGCTTACTCCATTCCCCTCTTGACTTGACCGAGTCAATGGAAAAAAGGAACTACTTACACGACAATAGATTACAATTAGAGTTTTTTTTTCTCCCTCTATTTTACCGCAAGGTGGGATCAAGGAGCCTTAATAGACCCAACGACAATATTCAATAACGGTCTCTGCCGTTGATGGCAAACGATTTATTATTTTATTTACACTTGATGTTGAAATAAAAATCGTCTTCTGCTTTTCCCACCATTTCTCGTCGGTGCAAGTTTTTTTTAAATAATGTCTGCTCGGCTCGTTCTTTGACTTCGATTCTCTGTTTTTATTCATTGAATTATAAATGACTTGCCATCCACGGTTCATAAAAGTAATTGTTTATGCGAAGTTTAATTTTACACACCTGCATGTGTGTATTGACATTCAGTTCGCTCCATAAGATAAATGTCCCGTTGCCATTCCGTGGAACACTTTAAATAAAAGACTATCGATTTTTCTTTTTATTTAAAAAAAAAAAGATTCCAAGTAAAAGTGCAAGATCTGAAAAATGTAAGTGATTTGCAAACATTCAGTGAATTTTTGTTTGGCTGCATAATCCAGAAGTTATGTGAAATTGAACTTTTATTTTCTATTATAGCCTTAGGAACCCATGCGAACGCGCGGTCCGATGTTTATTTAATTTGTACATGAGGGGTAATAATTGATCAAATTTGTTCGGAATTGATTATCTCTTGTTCTTTTTCTTAAGGGGATTGTCGTAAACTTGTTTTCGTTTTTTATTTACTTTCCCTCTTTTTTTTTATTTGCCTGTAAGTTATAAACCCACGAGGCAAGCTGTAAATTAAAAGAACACTGTCATAAAAACTCGGACATCAAAAGACCAAAATTATGATTTTAACCAAACAACATTTCGACAATAAGGTTTTATTCGATTTTAATGTGCGGACAAGATGTTAGAAATAGACCATTACCTCACCTGAGCTTTTGAAGTGACCATGTCAATTTCTTCCTTTAGATTTCTTCGACTCCCTCACTTAAATCAACTCTCCTAAAATCCCACTTTTCAACTCACTGTCACTTTTGCTGCTTTTTAAATCACTTTAACTTTCAACAAAAATGATTGATTCCAAGACGGATTTTAAATAACTGATTGCCTCAATTCTTTGTTTCCTTTCCATGCAAAATTTAAAAAAAAAGAGAAATGATTTACGTTTTTATTGGCAATGTTGTGCAACATATTTGCAATATCTATAATATTTGCTTAATGCCCATGCCATTTTATGGTGAAAAAATGGAAATCAATTATGGAAATGGCTTTCTCTTTGGTGTTAAATTATTGAGAAAAAGAGGAAGGTTGAAAAAAGTCTTAATTATTTTACATTCCCCCCAAAACTAATTTTTATGAATTATGACAAGTGTCTTAATCTGTACATAGTAGGTGTGAGGTCATTGAGGTGAAATGGTATCTTAGTCTGAGGGGTCCTTGGAGAATTAGTAATATATCTGGGGAGTATCCTAGCATGGCTCATTGTTTGTTGTGATGCGGGGGAGTCTGTTTATTTTTGGGAAGAGCTAATGAAGGAAATTATAGACAGAGAGAAAGAGAGAGAGAAAGAAGAGAGCAAATCTTTATTTTGATTTGTGTCTTGTGAACATAACCTTTTCCTCAAGTAAACCCAACGCTAATCTAAATCTCAAATTGTATTCGGAGAGTCAAAAGACATTGGTAATCTATTATTTACGATAAAAAAAGGAGAGGGTGAGAGTAAGATGGAATGAAATCAGACTTGAATGTTATAATCCCTGCACTCCATTGCACAGCAACTACAAAGAGCGAACTGCTTGTTTGAGGAACATAGCATTGAAACATATGGCTGGGCTTTCATCATGCATAAGTTGGAGTTAATGAAATGAGATGTGTCTTAATTTAATTACACAGATAGTCATCATTATTGGCAAATATTGTGCAATTAATGGAATGTTTTAGATGTTACTCTGAATCAAAAAAAAAAGGAAGAAGAAAATCCAACACTGTAGATTAAGCAAACAGGAAAAAAAGAAGAGAAAAAAATATTATTTCAGAGATTTTTTTGAGAAGGTCAAAACCCACCCCATAAACCCCTATTCTAAATCCCAGGTTAGCCCCAAAATAAGATATATGAAGAGTTGAGGATGCGTTTTTTAAGCTGAAAGGAAATTAAATTTATAAATAAATTGAAACACATTGCCCGAGACTATGAGGGAGCAATCTCCATGTTTACAGCTCTAAATGCGAACTGAACTCTGTCTCACCCCCCTCCCAGAACTTTTCAAACAAATTTCGGCGGGAACGGAGGGGAGTTTACAGATAAAAGACATGTTTTCGCAGACCACATGCCCTCCATTCAGATGTATTTACACATCATATTTGTAATAACCAGAACATCTGATTTATCTCAAAGCACACAATGCCTTGTTTCCCTCTGTGTTTCATGACTTGTATAATCTATTTATCCTGGAGCAAGATTGAAAAAAAAACTTCAGAATAAAAAAAAGTAGGAAATAGTGGGCATTATCGCAGAGTAGTGCTTGAAAAAGAGGCTAGCCATTGAAGAACAATTCCTGCAATTTTAAAAGCCCCCAGTTCAGTATTAAGTAACAGTGATTTGAGCTTGTATTGTAGGAAAAAGCTTTCATTTCTTAAAAATGCATTAATTAAATAGGAATATTGAAAGTGATGCAAGTTTGATGGGTTCAGTAAACTATAGTATTACAAAAGCAAGGGCCATTGTGCATGTCACATGTTGAAATTGATGCCAAATCCTGGAGAATAATTGAAAATGATTTCAAGTAGTATAATAGCATATTATCCTTTTAAAAAAATCATGTTTCATAGCGGATGTATAACTTTGCTCATCATTGGGACTATTTTCAGAATTTTAGTATTCTAACCCCCCGTTTTATGAACAAACAGAGCAGCGATAACATCAATTCCGTGTTAAAAATGATCCCCGAAATATGAAAACTCAAGATTCACCTCGAAGCTCATGTAATCATCCAAACAAAAGGCGAATGTGACCGCAATTTTTAAAACGCAGACAACAGAAGTCAAGTTTTATGCTCCCAGTCACAATGAGTTGTGCAGACATTTTACAGCGTTTCCAGGTGTCCTGCTCAAGGCATAATGTTTGTGACCCCGTAATCTGAAAGGGAAAAAAATATTATAGAAAATTAAATCTGCTTATGAAGAATTTCAGGCAGAAACGTTACTTTTGTATTTTATTGGGGTAATACACTGGATTTTTTTTTTTCACGGGTGTCAGAAAATAATGGAATTCTCTCCTATAGAGTTTGAGGATGATTCAATAGAAAGTAGGGATTGTGGTTTGTGTTGTTCGATTTGGATTTATATAGAATGAAAGATTGTCCAAATGCTAACTCTTGTTTAGTTGAACCTGGCCACAAGTATTCTAATCCAGTTCCCAAGAAGATATATGTAACATAAACCGTATTTGCTAGACATATTGAGAAGTATTTCTTATTTTGATTTTCCAAGTGTTTACGAGAAAAAGTGTAGTTTTGAGGTCATTTGGCAAAAATAATAAATAGAAATTGGTAAGGCAGTCCAAAGATAAAGGTTAATAGGTGCCGAAAAGTAAGAAACACGTTTTCTGGAGCCAATTAATAGACAGGGACAGAAAAAAAACAAGTTTGTTTTCTCATTCAATGAAGCATTTTTTGGGTTTCGTGATTTCGGCAGCTCAGAAGTCATACCCCCAACCAGCAGATGTTTTCTTGGCCGATTCTGTAGAATAATTGTTCCAACGGTGTAAGAATTTGGTAACTTGGTTCAAAATTCACACAGGCCACATGATAAATGAGCTTACACCGTGAAAAGTGTCAGGTGCAAGCTAGTTTAATTTTTGACATGCTACGCTTTCTAGCTACCTTCCAGTATTCTCGTTCTGTTCAGCAACTAGGGGGCCAAAGGTGTGCACAGCACGACACTGGTTAGAATACAATAAAAGTACTATACTTGATGGTAGTCGATTACAAAAGATATTAGTATTTAATTAGTAGCAGTTAGGTATACATGGGTTTTTTTATCCGCAAAAATGTAGATAATTCTGCCGTTCACCTCCCTAAAATGTAGAATGCTTTGGCAGCCATTGTGGCAGATATATAAAGTCAAGGACTGACTTACTTGTAGTGTTTTTGCGATCACAGTAAAAGAAAGTGTGCCCAAGCCAAGGTCCTTTAATGGACAGTTAAGAGGGTATAGCACTATCGCAGGTGCAGGGGCTAACTGGAAATCCTCCCCCTAATCCCCAGCTTATGGGACACCACAAGGTTCTCTTCTGATAAACGACTCAGAACACACATTGCTGGAGATATTTATTTCTCCATTAGAGATTTTTGTCAACATGGGGAATGTCTATTTGTCGGGTTGACTCTGGTGTTAAATGAAAGGGAAATGAGAAAAATGGATCTTTATTAAGTGGGCTGGAAAAGGCTGGGGTCCACTTTTTTGCAGTATACCTTTCTATCGCCTTGTTTCATTGAGCGCCTCTCGCGGTTGGGTGCACCTTCACAGATGCTTGTTCAAATAATCCCTGCAAGCAGCCAAAGAGCATTTCTTGAAGTGTGCTGACTGGAAAATAAGGGTCATATTTTGTCAATCTATGACAATACCCTTACGCCTTTGAAGATGCATGTTCAGAACCCCTTAGAACACCGAGTGATTTTGTTCGATAATGGATTCATGTTTTTACCGCGATAGCTGTTAATAGGGAAAAGTGTCTTTTCTGCGTTAGGGAAATCAGATGTACGGAAGCAGTATAAGCCCAGTGCATTCCATAGTAACGGCTCACTCTGACATTAGCATTAAGATGAATTAATTGATCACAAGAAGCTGTTCAGATATAAGTAATGATAGTAAAACACAGTATCGCCTCTTTATTAATACAAGATCACAGGAGAACTATGCAAATGACCCTGGTGTAAGACATTATGAATGAAGTCCAGACAGGAAACGCACCGATAATCAGACCATAAAACTCCTGACATGATACAACTTATTAATGGCTGATTTTCCCCCCACCATCCTTTGTTTACTTTTCTATTGAGGATCACAACTGGTAGTTATTAGCCATCCCTGTTGTCCAAACTGCTACTGTTACACTTGGCCTGCAGGGAAAGAGGAAAGGGAAACGGGGAGGGGGGATGATGGCTATGTGATAAAAGAGGAAGGCTGCTCTTTAGTGCTAAATGAAGCTTATCTTGCGCTGAGAACTGTATCATGTAGAGTATACCGTGTTATCTTTGTAAAATGGTCATTTACTGATAAAATGTTTCAGCATGTACATGTAAAAAGCCGTATGTTTGTGGTTTTCTGTAGAAGTCAGATTTCGGTAATAATTAATTGATTCTTCCTGCTGCATTGAGATACTGAAAACTTACCCATAAGTTTGAAACAAAGAGATAGTAATTAATTACACAATACCTGTAACGAGTTGAAAGAAATTAGGAGAGAGTCAATCATGCGTAGGTGTTTTTTTGTTCATATAGCCATAAATCATATTATTGATGGGTAAAAATGACTTAGGCGTTAAAATTTTCCTGATAATTAATCACTCCGATCCTGAATGCATATGATTCATATATTTCGGTCTTGTTTGAATAGATTTATGTTTCAATTCAAGCAGTGTTCTTTTGATTTAAGATGAGTGCTAATACATCTCAAAATAAAACATATGATGTAAAAGAAGGTAAATCACATTAAGAATTCATCTGTCATGGCTGACTGGATAATTTACATCAGATCGGAAGCAATTTGTCGTCTTAAACCTTTCCCTTTACAAGTGTGCGGTCTGCACTCTAGAATACTAATGGAATCCAAAAAATGAAAAAAAAATTAAAAAAAAATAAAAAAATCAGGAAGACTTTTACTTTGGATCAAGAAAGAGCCCAGCTAATGCTGTGGCATATTCACATAAATTATATATACATTTCTTTTTCTTCAAGTGAAGTGAAAAATTTGAAATTAAAATGTGCTTAAAAAGTATTTGATACCTCCCCCCCAAGATAAAAATAAAATAGGCACAAAATGGCAATATGACCTGATATACCATCTGCTGAATCAACATCAAAGAGATGTGTGAAATGCTGGAGTTAGTTTTTGTGTTGACAAGACCTGTCTTCGGGAACCACCTTTCCCTCAGTACACAACACCTCGCAGTGACAGGGAGCAGAGGAGGTACCTAGATCTCCGATGTTATCCGCAATCAGATCTGGCTGTTCCTAGAATGCAGCTTTTTTTTTGCAGGATATGCTGATGAGATTTTTTCTTCTCTTCTCTTCTCTCTCTTCTTTTTTTTTTTTGGCTGTGTATACATGCAGGTTGAGACTTTGGGGCTTACGAAGTTTTTAGAGAGAGATAGATATAGAGATACATGTATACAGAGATAACATAATAGCTTCTTGTTATCACCTACCTACTAATGTGTTAGATCTTTCCCAAGGGCTTTGTTGTTGTCTTGTGAAGTACATAATACTATTAGTAACTGGACAAATTATCAGCTCATTGCTGGGCATCTGTACACCAAAGCTACGTACACCAGCTGAACACCAATGCACACACCCCTTGTCCTGCTGAGCACAAAGCAGCATTTGATGGAGGAAAAAAGATTTTGGTTTCTGACTAAAGGCTCCCTTTTGTGACAGGTTGATAAGGCTTTTGTTTTCTGTGCAACATCTGGCTTGGTTATATCATAAGAATTTTTGGAAATATGGATCTGAAAAAAACATTAGAAGAGTATTCAGCCAGATTATTCAGAAGTTGCACAGCAACCCACTGAGGGCTTAGGGTCCTATGGGGAGCTTTGTGGAACTGCTTGATGATGGGGAAATAAATGGTAGAAGGGGACTTTGCTAAGACTTTCAGGAGTGGGAATATTGCACACATGGTGCAACACACAGCGAATACAAGTACCAAACACCTGGGTAATCTTGGCAGACAACACTAATGAAAATTGATTAGAGAAAGAATTCCCTCCCAAGCTAGAAAAAAAAAATGTAATTTAAAGGAGCAAAAAAAAAAAAAAAAAATTCCTATCTGCTTTGCTGCTTCTTCTCTCTATGCTGTAAATTGGAGTTAAATTTAATCAAAGTTTGTGAGTGATGAACAGTCAGAGTACACAGGTTTAATGACAGGGGTCAGGTGGAGAAGAGCAAAGGGTGGCTAAAGAGTGGTTTAAATTCCACCAAAAGTTAACTACTGATGGATCTAAATGTCAAAATTCTTGTAGAGGGGTGTCCTATCTTATAAGCCTTGCCATCTGCCCATGTAACACTATCTTCGGGAAGTTCCCCAACTCCCATACCATTGCATAGGTCAATTTTAAAGACCAGTTCCGATGCCACATTAATCACAGCTTTTTTCTAATCTGTCCAGGCAATCTGCAACTTCAGCATGCAAAGCTATACACTGACCTTGTTTGCTGTGAAAGAGATGTATGGGGGATGGAGAAATGAGATTTTAATAAATTTCCTGATATATGAGGGGGGTATCCTGTTTACTTTTGTTTTTGTTTGCCATACTTGTTGACTGTTGCTGGGGTTATGTGTTCTGGGAAATTTGCAATATTTCAGGCATCAATCATAAAATCACCATTTTTGCCATGGGAACCATGAAATAGAGAGTTCCTCTCCTCCTCATCCCTCTGATGTAATTAAATTGTACCTTTAAACTAATTTCTGTAATTTAGTCGGCAGATTTGCACTGTAAAAAAAAATAATTTCTGATGAGATTTGAAAAATTTATCGTCTGATTCATTCGAAAGAGACAGAAGATGTAATGAAAAAACTTAACAAGTCTCCCTGGAAAATAAGTGAAATTTTTGGTTCCTTAGTAAAAATGCACAGCCCACTTCACATAAAATCAGTTTTTGTAACATTTCTACAGACAACCAAAATGTGCAAATCATGAGGTTTTTAACGTATATATTTACTTGTTTCTCCGAAAAAAAAAATTGTGTATGCTCTTCGCCAGATCAAGTTAAAACAGTAGACCCATAAATAATGTAAGAAATGTCATCAAGCAAGGGGTCTGGAGACTTGGTTACTTGTTTTTTTTTCTTTTGGTTAGCCTGAGTCTGAAGAAGGAGGTGTTGCCGAAGTCACTTACGACCAAACCGCTGACAACTTGATCTATTTTTAATGTAATTAAAGCCCTAGTCATGCCATCTAATACTTTCTTAGAGATTCGGAAATTTATGAATTATTTATTGACTCTGAGGGAAAAAAAGACGTTTTTGGGGGGAAGTTTGTAAATGATTTTGCTGTTAGTGCTGTTAGGTATAGTGTTATAATTGTCAATTTTAACAAATAAACCCTGGTATGTATCCATAATGTCAGACAGCCTTGGAATGAGTCATTTTGTGAATTTTTTTTTCAAATTTAGGTAACTTAGGTTTATGGACATGAATGTTCTCTTTGTTGTTACGTGGTCTTATAGAGGAAGAAAAAAAAATTGGTACCGTAGGTTAAATTGATGGTTTACGAGATTGGGTGTTGACATCTATGAATTCATATCAAACAGTCCCCTCTGCTTAAAAGTCCACTTAAAATTATCAATAGAGTATCGTGGGGAGTTTTCAATACCTCCGCTATAAAAGCCTACTGGTCTGTGGCCCTGCCTTGATTGGGAAGCGTTATGGTGGCTTGAATGTGCATCAGACTGGAAATATGTTGTCAGTGGCGATCTGCGGAATTATTATTATTTTTTTGTCGTTTTAGATCAGTGTTATGGCTTGTCAATGATAAAAGTTCATAATGTCCGACGTTTATGTCTCCCTACTTTATCTAGGAACTGGATCTTGCTTGGTCACTGGCGACCGTCGAATGCAAACCTCCGTCTTCACAAATAACAAAAATACCTGCGGAGACTCCTTACGAGAGCTCTATATGTTGTTTGTTAATTACGTCCATGGATCATGCACGAGTATTACTGTCGTATTGACCATTGCTTAGAGTCGGGCTTGTCATCCACAGTCATGTCACTGTCAAACACAAAGTGGGGGCCACTAATTATACCCCCCGCAAACGAAGTTTGGGGGGGTATATAGGAATCACCTTGTCCGTCCGTCCGTCTGTCCGTCCGTCCGTCCGTCCGTCCGTCTGTCCGTCTGTCTGTTCGATTCGTGTCCGGTCCATATCTTTCTTATGGAGAAACATTAGAAGTTCTTACTTTACACAAAGATTGCTTATGACCTAAGGGTGTGTCATGACCTTGAACCAAGGTCATTCGAGCAAGGTCAAGGTCACTGGCAGAAAAAGTGCAAAATTCGTGTCCGGTCCATATCTTTCTTATGGAAAAACATTAGAAGTTCTTACTTCACACAAAGAATGCTTATGACCTAAGGGTGTGTCATGACCTTGAAGCATGGTCATTCGGGCAAGGTCAAGGTCACCAACAGAAAAAGTGCAAAATTCGTGTCCGGTCCATATCTTTCTTATGGAGAAACATTGGAAGTTTTAACTTCACACAAAGATTGCTAATGACCTAAGGGTGTGTCATGACCTTAACCAAAGGTCATTCGGACAAGGTCAAGGTCACTGACAGAAAAAATTGCAAAATTCGTGTCTGGTCCATATCTTTTTAATGGAGAAACATTGGAAGTTCTTACTTCACACAAAGATTGCTTATGACCTAAGGGTGTGTCATGACCTTGACCCAAGGTCATTTGGACAAGGTCAAGGTCACTTGCAGAAAAGTATAAAACTCGTGTCCAGTCCATATCTTTCTAATGGACAAATATTGGAAGTTCTTAATTCACATCTAGAATGCTCATAACCTGAGAGTATGTCATGACCTTGACCAAAGGTCAATTGAGGAAGTTCAAGGTCATTGTAAAAAAAAATCGGTATACCAATAATTCAAAATGTTTATATTAAGTGGCTGCTTGACAGGTGGAATTTCGTTTGATTCGGGTCATGTTTGTTAACATAAGGATGCAAATGTCCTCATGCATTAACAGTTAACTTGAACTAAAATGGAATTTAAAGAATAGAAATTGGTTTGTGTACTCATATAAGCATTAACAGTTTTAAAAAATAGAGCAGTTGTTATTTATAGAAAATGGACGATGAAATAGATTCATCCAATATTTTCTATAATAGAAAAAATACATGAGTTATGATTTTTCTTAGCGGGGGGTATCAATTGTGAGCTTGCTCACAGTACCTCTAGTTAATTTCTAAAGTCAGATAGTACTACACATAGATATATTTATATAAATACACTCCCCGTAATTATTTGGAGCTATTTGTAGTGAAAGATTAATTAAAAAGATGGAGATTTGCTTACGTTATATCAAAGCCACGATAGGTCGATGAGAAAATAATTGGAATTGCTAATCAAAGATAATTTTAAAAATTTGATACCAAGGATATTATAATCCTCATGTCCAATGTATTAAATTAAAAAATCTCTGAGACAATCCTAATTCTAATGAGACCTTTCAGGGGTAGTGCATTATTTTCATGCTTTATTTGTAATGAATGTTTAGACATACAAGCACATGCATTCAGCGTAATGAACCTTTTTCCTTACCACTGCTGAGATAAGACTTCTGTGTAGAATAAACTCAGGTATTAAAGTTCCATATCTGGCCGAGTTTGCTAAGTGAATGTTTTTGGCATTAAGTGTGTTTGTGGCCCAAGATAGGGAAGTTCAAATGTCAATTGGCCTTAACCTCTCCCTTAATTGGCACTTGATATTTTCATCCTCTCTGTGCAGTAGAGTATTAGTTTAAAAGACGGAATCACCATTTGCAGGACATGATTTGAGGTACCATTGTCTGTAAATCTAGTCATTACAATGGAATGCGGTGTAATCATAATAGAAAAAAGAAACGATTTGTCATTCAGGTTTGATTAATGTAAAATTCGCTGTCACTGAAGAAAAAAAGAAAGACATACTAACAGGTTGGTCCACTTAATCTCTAAGATTAGGATAAGCTAAAAAGTTTTGACCTAAGATGAAGTAATAGTTTAGACAGAGAATTTATTTCTGACATAACCTGACGGTGCCCTCAACCATGAACATTTAAAAAAAAAAAAATACCCCGAGTGTAATCCAATTTGTATCTGAAGTCGTTAAAGCATTCATAATGCCGCGTTACATTATAAACACAAAACAACAAAAGGCCTGCAGTGCCATTCAAGAGAGACCTCTACTTATTAACCCATATCTATCCATTCCAAATTGCCATGTTTAACACTGGAAGATTCATGAGCTATTACCCACGTATAAAGGCATTAATAGTTGTAGGGGGGGATAAGCTGAAGATGAGTGGCCATTTGTTGTCCATCGTTTAGACAAGAGAAAGAGAGAGAGAGAAAAGAAAGAGAGAAAAGGGGGACTGAGTGAAAAGTGTGTCCAGACAATGGACTCAAGGGCCAGGCTAGTCTCAATGGCCAATGGTCACTTAATCTAATTGTCATTTTGCTGGGAGATTGAAATGGGCTGATAATGGTTTCATGTTTCATGTGTCAATTTCTAAATGCTGTCGGATATTCTTGGGTTATTAATAGGAATTGTCTCCTAACCTTTGATGTGCTATTTTATTTGTCCTTTTGGTGTGATCATATCAACCAATTTGGATATCTGCTAATTTTTGCTGTGGGCAAAAGGTTCATTGTTCTTCAAAAAATTTTTGCTGGGTTTCCGTATTCATCACTATTGTACAGCATGTTTTCCTCATTCACTTGTTCAGAATGTGAAAAGAAAGTGTAAATTGATTTAAGGTAGAATGCAGCACCTGTTCTGTAAGGGCCATCCATTTTTCAAGGGCACATAACTCAAAAACTGGACAGGATCGTCCCAGGAAACTGTGGGTTGTCCTGTTGGAATTGAAATATTATCCAGACATAAAACTCCAGGTGCCAGCAGTGAGATACACAAGAATGCCAAGTCCTCTTGGTGTTAGAGGGCAGGCCCGTGTTTTTAACATGGTGAGTGGCCAAGGTGATTTACACAGTATTCAAGGAATATGATTGTTACAAAATGGTTTATGACCCCATTTCTCAGCGTGACATTGGTGACTGTGCAATAATTAAAACCTTTTATTCCAGGCCCATTCATTCTGTTCCAAAATGATGAGTCTAGAATGTCTAATATGACTTTGTCGTAAAAAACATTTCAGAGTTCAGAAAAATGCATGCATGTTAAATGAGCTTAAAGGTCTCCACAAGACACAAGGGGGGGGGGGGGGGGGAGATTTTTATCTACAAATATCTGTTTCTTGACAAGTTTTCAAAACAAGATGTTTGTCATCTAGAAATCAATTTCTGCTTGACATTTTACAGTGACAAATTCTTCTGAGTATATCTTTAAAACACATCAGAAAGCTTTTATTGAATTATCTGCTAGAGCAAGTGAAGGCGACCTCTGGGCAACGAATGACCAGAGAAACGAGCTGATACACACCTGCCACAAGTGCGTTACCTGAGGGACATTTGTCAGGAGACCTTTGGGGGACTTCCACATAGGTGGGACATAAACTGACTCCAGGTTTCAACCTTCAGGACAGTGTGTTACATGGATACTGACCCAGATTCTCAATACATCTTTTAATCTGGGGGTATGATGACATGACATTATTCAATATCCGCTACTTAATCTATCACACATTCCTTCGCCATATTCCAATCTCTCTGCTGAGGTTTTGGGTAATCTTTGAAAGCCACTGGAAAAAGACACAGAAAGTGAAGGTCTTCCCTTTTGTTTGCCTGGGTTTGCCAGGTTGCAGTGAGAGGGTTGGGTTGATAGACTGAGGAAAAGCTTTGACATTGTTGCGTTAGGAGGGAGATGAGATGGAAAGTTTGCGGGCCAGACCGCTCTTTAGGTAGATAGCTGTATTTAATTTTGTCATTATCGAGATTGGTTTATCTCAAGCAGGACTCCGGGATCCGACTCCCAAGGAATGTCCCATTGATTTTCCTCCAGGTGTGCAGTGACAGAAATGGGAAGCTTCCGATGTCGTCTTGTTGTACCCCGTTTGTTCTCACTGATTTCAGTAATGTAAAATTACCTGGTGATGTCCAGCCTAATAAACACTTGACTAACAGAAAAAAAAAGATCATTTAAATACACTCTGTCTGTCAGGCAGCAAAACACCTGGGGGGCCCCTACCTAGAGAACGGCAATTCATCATCAAACTTTTAAAATGTTTGATTTGGAGTGCTCAAGCCTTTCTCAGATGGTCCCCTATATCATAACCAGAGAGTCTTAATCTGGTCATTAATTCAAAAATCTCAAGAAGATACAGTTAAAGAGCACAGATTGGAGAATGTTTTACAGTTTAATTACAAGAAAATATTTCAGATGACCTGTAAAGATATTGGTTCGGAGAGGGTGGTATAGACACTCATAAACCTGAATTTCTCACATTTCTCCCCTGCACGCGCACAGACTATAGTGAACTTGAATTTGTCTAGATGAAGTATAGATTTTTCTTACCTGCTGTAAAACAAATGAGTGAAAATAACTGTATAAAAAGCAAATCTCTCTTATCTTTTCTTGTGTAAATTAGAAGATATTCTTAACAGCCGATTAAGCGTTTGATCTGATGATGTGTGAATCGCTCTGCAATATTAGTTTTATAAAAGATCCGTGCAGACTTAAGTGGCTGTATTGAATATCCTAGCTGCTCTGTTCTCATACTGAAAGAGTACATTCTACTGTTTTTATTATCAGAGAAAAGGCGGTCAATATCCCATATAAGCAGAATTGCTTTTTATTAATTGCTGGAAGACCTTGCAAGGCGAGCGCTAATGAAATAGAGGCTAGAGAACTGTGTTGCTGAAACAATTTCCTTCTTCCATGAGTAGTAAAAAGAAACTCAACCGAAGCCTGTTGACATATATATTGTCCAGACAGCACAGTTACGATCATTGATTTTAAGGTCAGAAAATTAGAGGGAAAGGAGATGGGGAATTAGTAGGAAGGAAGATGAAAGCTGTCTTGGAATTGTCTAACAAGGCGTGCAGGGCATCTGGGTCTTGTGTACTAAAGCATCTCTTGGTGATCTGTGTTTGGCTTATCATCTGTTACCACTGCTTGGAGTTTGCTTTAATTGTTTTGTTGATGGAAGACCAAGGCATGGCCCCTTCTTCTGTTGTCGGTCCTTTAAAAAGTTGTGATGGACCAGATGTTTAGGTTGGAATGTCAATTCTATATCCCCCTAATACCTTATCAAGCTGTTAGTTTTCAGTATTCATGGGCTGATAATCAGAAATGTCTTTTTTTTTATCAGTCCCAAATATCTTCTCCTTATTGTAAGTGGCGGCTTTGAGGGAAAATGTGTGCATTATGGGATATTGACTCAGAAAAGTTTTTATTCAGAGCTAAAACATCAATTTTCCTTTTCAGAACATCTGAAAACTTTTTATGCGGTTTTTATATTTTCAGGGGTAGGTTCAAATGTTTTGTATTTGTCCAGCCATGAAATTTTCCCCCAATGGAAGAAGTTATCTTTCCTTTATATCTTAATGGAATTGCCCACAACCCCATCAAAATCTCATGATTTGAACAATTTCAGAAAGATCAGCTTGTCCTGACAACCTCAGCAGAAGAAAGCGTGTTAGGGTGCAACTATATTCAGGCTCAGTTTGTATCTTGGCCCCATCTCCCCTCTCCTCTTGGGTGACCTGTGTCAGCTATGATTTATTAAGGGTGACATGATGGGAGTCAATATCTTCATAAACATCTATATATTTTTCGGCTTTCATCCATCAGGCCTATCAGAACAGACAGACTCCTGCTAAACCATTAGCCTTGAAGTTCATTTCTTCAGCCTGACTAAGTGAAAGAAATCAATTACCGGAAGGAATTATTATAGACCTAACATGGCCCATTTAGTCCAGAAATATCAACCTACCACAGGGATGAATATGGTTAACATTTGTCAAAACTGTGTTGCAGACATGGAATAAGACGTTCTATTGTCTTAGTAATCAGTTTGTTAATTATATCATTGCCGCTGAAAATTAGGTAAAAATTTACATGCCTGGCCATTGTGAGTCACAAAGATGTTTTTGGGGAAATGAATGTGTATTAGGTCATAATGGCTTGTTAATGCGACACTTAAAGTTGACAGAATGGCAGAGAGAGATCATCTGATGTCTTTGAAGAGATCAGATGAAGTGGGCTTCTGAAATACATCATTGAGTGAAAAAAGAGAGCATTGTAACTGAGAAATTAATGTTCAAGAGAACTTAATGTTTTTTTACTCGGTACTCTAAGTCTATTCCTTCTGCTTCAGTTGGCCTCTGAAAACACAAATGCATATAAGCGGCCAAGGAATTTCTGTACACTGGGAATTAGCAAGCAGAATTTCCACTTCAAATGAAATTGGATTAGAAAAAGTACTTGACAGCTCCGGGTTCCTGTAGCAAGTTTTAGAATAGCTTTGATTAAATTGGCAGAATAGAATTTCCGAAAGAATTCGCCATTGTTCAGGAACCAAAATGCAAAAACATGTACAGTGGAAGGGGTCTTAAATGGAAATGCAAGGAATTCAGTTGTTGCTTTCTTTACATCACTCTGTTTCAAGACTTCAGTCATTTTTTTTGGGGGGGGGGGGGGGGAGGGGGGGGGGGAATAAGATGAGTGTTTTGTTTTTATATTTTTTAAAATTGAATTTTTGGTCCCATGAATATAGTGCTTTTATCTAAGTTATGGTCAATAATTTATTGCAGTGTGACCTTTTGGTGTTTTCAAAATAGTTCAATTTTTTTTAAAGAAAAAAAAAACCTAGTTAAAGAATTTCACCCAGGACTCTTTAAACAAGATCTGTCTGGAGAAAATAACATAATCTTTGAAAATATTGATTTGCAGAAAGCATAAGCACACAGTATTTTAGTTATTATGAAATAAAAAGTTGTATAAAAAATTGTAAAATCCTATTGTGGGTAGTGTTTGCCAAGTTGTTCAGAGTAGACCGTTCTTGTTTGCTAACGGACATAAACCCCCCTCTTCTATTGACTCTAGTGGTCAAACAATCCTCTGCTTAGACCAGCTGTTTTTATTAGACGTAGGCTTTGTAGGGTTTGAAGTTGTTTATAAATTTCAAATCTTTCTCGATTAAAACCTGAAAGTAGAAAGAAGACAACAGGAGAAACCGGGAGAAAAACAAACAAGCCATTATTTAGTTTCTTGGTAAAATTACTGTTTAATTTTTTTATTACTTCATGGGTAATTGATTTATGGCCATGGGTGGAGGAGATATATTGGTCTATAAATATTGATTACATATATCTCATGGAAATGTTTAAGTTTACAAATGTACCCGGAATCGAAATTGTTATATGAAGAGTTTCTTGAATTTCATTCTCAATCTAGCCCATGCATGACCAAAAAGCTGTGAATTGGGACGATAAAAAAGTCTAGTATTCAAAGTTTGAATAATTGGTCTTGTCATATCTTCAGAGAATGCAAATTTAATCATCAGAGTAACAGGTTGCTAGGAAAGCTAGCCTCCGAGTGTGAAGTTTCAAGGGTTATAGTCTATTGTTTTTCCTGTAATGGAGATCTGGTGCGGGGAACAGAGAGTTCGTGTTGCTTCTTATCAGAGTGAGGCCATCGTGAATCATGTTCCCCGTCCAATAAATTCACATATTATCTATTTTTTACAAGACTGAAACTATCACCTTGTGACCAGTCTACGACTATTGAAAAGAAATAAAACACAACAAGCACCCCATTCCTACTTGCTTAATGAACTGTGCTCTGGGGTGAAAACTCGATAGCATTGGGGAGGCTTGATAACCCCATAGCGCAAGATGATGAAACAGATAAGAGGGAAACATTGCATAATCTGGACCAGGAATAGAAGAAAAAGAAGTTAAGAGACTATCTGATAACATAAGATGCATTTCACTATCAAAACACAGCCAAACAAATTTGCCAATTCCTCAGTCAGATTTTTTTTCTTCAAAAATAGTATAAAAAGAGCAACAAATTTTTTTCTTCCAATAATGACATTTTTACTATGTATTTTTCCCGGTACCATTAAATAGAACTGGTCTTGAAGGTGCGATATTAGTCTACTTATGGGCAAGGATGGTCTTTTGTGAGTGGTAGTTTTACAATGCAACATAAAAAACCCAAGTTGTCTCTGCGGGATCAGAAATGATGTTTGATGTAACGCATGTGGTTATTGGTATGGATTATAGGGACTTAAATGAAATGGTTGGATGAGGTTTGTCACTTCCAAGGGGAGGAGAGGAATGATGATGCCACATCAGAGAAATAATGCATTTGTCAATTGCATCTTTCTAATGGCAGTCTGGGGAATGGTGATAGAAATTTCAAAGCAAAGCAACCAGAGATTTTTTCAGAGTTCCTGGAGGCATTTCATTGTGTGCCCAACAAAAAGGAGGGAGAAATGAATTAGGAAACATGCTTGAAATAGTACAACTGGTTTTGGAGATACATTAATGCATTATTTTTAGAAATCAATTCCATTGTCCGTCATTTCCTGAATTGCAACAGGTGATGGTTGTTGTTTCAGTACGGTTTCCGACAAAAGAGTTCCACATGTATTCTCATACCAGCAGACAATGGAGAAAGTTTGCCATTCTCAGCAGCTCATTCAGGATTATTGACTCAAATTTACTATTTTCGAAATTTCTTCTCCAATGAGGCGGAGATGTTGACTGATATTATTCCTGAGAGTACCGAGCAATCAGTAATTATGCCACAGCTAATTAGGTGTTAATTTCATTTACTTTTTCTCCCCCTTACAAAATCTAATGTTTAGAGAATCAATCTGTGACTCACAATATAATCCAGAGGCCCATTGTTTCACATTTTGTTTCATTGGAGATTTGTTTGAAAAGTATCGGAGAGAGTTGCATTACGAATTCTTTACTTCTCGCTTGTAGTTTTTAATCGTTAATATTTCAGTGGCCAGGATGTATTTAAATCCGATCTCTTAGATTTTCCAAACATGTCTTTATCCCATTCTCTGTAATATTTATTGTAGCTGGAAATTGAAGCATTAGCTTAATGGCTTAAGAGTTCACAGTCAGTTTATGACAGATAAAATTTTGCGAGCCTAATTGCAATTGTAAACAATAGAACTATTAGTTGTAAATAGATACCTTAGATCCTCTCAGGTATGCTAAATGAGGGACTTTTGGAGGGGGTCAGCCATGATAAAAGAAGGTGAACAGATAAATCGACCATTTGAAACAAATTTAATTTTCAGAATTGTCTTTTCACGATTATTTTAAACATCTAATATGTGGGATTTTATTGTTCTCTTTGAAGTCTTGCATGCCTTTTTGAACAGTTGACAAGCATTTTGTATGAATTTGTTGTTAAGATGTATGGAAAAATGATACACCTCAATTTTGATTTCGGCTACCTTTAAAGTGCTTGCTTTAGTTATACATTTTTTTTTTTGAAGTGCAATGGCACAATGGGATCTTTCACGTTTTTATACACCTGTGGTCATTTTTTAAATGGGTTATTACCTCAGTTAACAACAGTGAAGAAAGGTAATTTGTACCTGATGATATACCTTTCTAGCGCATATTTCACACTCAAATGGGATTCGATAATCCCGGCACGGAATCGGTGGCCATGAAGAATTTCTCAGGTTTTGTGTATTTTCCAGTACAAGTCATTGGGTTTTTTTTATGGGTACGAAATTGAGTGATTCAAGATTAAAGCATTTGTTATAAAATGTTATTTGTGTACAAGTAATGCCTCATTCAGAATTATCAAAACACTATGGGAATAGAGGGTACTTTGTTTAGGTTTGCTATTTATAAAAAAAAATTGTTGAAAGCACCGAATTGACTAGGATTATGTTCGAGTCAAGTGGTCTGATAGGTAAACGAGCCTGACCAGTACTATTAAAGGGTACTTCACTTAATGTCTATATATCTTTTCTCACAATAGACCCTCTTCAAAATAAAAAATAAAAATCCAAGATTTTAAGTAGGAATTAAGTAAAATATTTGGACAACTATTTTTTGTGTCCTTTCTCCCCTAAACATATGTGTCTGCTTGGAAGAATTTTTTTTTCATAATCTGATTAAACCAAAATTTAGAAAAAGAATGGTTTAGAAAATCCCTCATTTGTTTGGTGATTTCGGCTAGATCATATCAGTTGAAGTTGTATTGTTCACGGAGGTAGATTAGACGTTCTCCAGCCCAGGCAGTCTCCATTGGACTTTTGTACGAAAATATTTATGTTTGATAAATGTTGGATAGCATTCAAGCCCTTATGATACAGCCAGACAGAAAAAAAAATAATGTAGGCATGTTATGAGTAAAATGTCTCCACTTTTATTTAGCAATTGGTATGGGAAAAAATAATCTTGTATTTATTTTCTCAATTAAATTAATGGATTGTTAAACCTGGGTCTTAACGAATGGAGACAATTTTGTGCCATCTGTCTAAATATGTCTGTCATGTAAATATTTTCATTTGTCATATTTTATTTGTGCTTTCAAGAGCACTAAAGTCCACAGACTTGCACATGATTAAACTTGAAATGTTTTTCATCAGGTGGCTCCAGATTACATTGTCTTGATAGAAATTTTTAACATTTTTTTTACATCAATTCTAAAAATATATATTTGTAAATCATGACATCTATAAAAATTGACATGAATATTAATTCATCAAAATGTGAATGTGTTAAAGTAAGTATATGTTTTCTCAAAACATTTTTCTCTATTTTGCTCAGTCAGTCTTATTAAACCCAGTGTGCCTATTACATAGAGCTGTTCGTTTTCGAAAAAAGACAGAGGTGATAATTCATGAATGGGGGCAGTATGCTTGTCTAATTCTCCTTGTCATTATCTCCCCATTTTCCCTGCAGGAGTTACTCCCCTTGAGGTCCCAAACATTGTGTCACCTTAATCTACTCGGTTTCCCAATCTTATCTGTCGCTGTCATCGACTGATTGCGAGGTTGATAAAGGTATTTGTCTTTGTCAATTTGGAGAGGTCCAGGTAGTTTTTTCCACTGCTAATTGATAGCTAAGCAGTAGAGAAAGTCTCTTCTTCAAGATGTGTAGATAGGAGATAAAAGTTTAGGCTCCTTTTGAGTACAGCTCAGTTATATCATAATCTCATGATTTGGAAGAAATCCATTCAAGAAAGTAAATTAGCCCTCTCTGAGTTTGTATTGCTAATTTGACAGTCGATTGGAACTACAATCATACAGCCATGAACACGTATGACCTTACCTGGCTGGCTGTGTTTAAGTGCGCTGAATTAATAGGTAAATCCCGATCATCAGATCATCGCTAAACATGATTGGCAGCCCCCACGAACAGATGGTAAATAGCGCTCACCTTTGATGAAACCAACAGATACCTTTCAATAAACAGGCAGAAGTTGTTCTATCTTCACTGGTTCACGCAGTCAACAAAAAGCATTGAAAGTCTGTGATAAATGGTTGGATGCGATGCCCTAAGCATCTCTCGGAGGTTTCTGCACCAAGGGAAAAAATCTTAGCTATTCCTATACATAACCTTATGTTGATGGAAGAGAAAACCTTGCAGGAAAATCGAGGATAAAAGGAAACCTAGAGTTCCCAATTGTTCTTTATTAAACTGGCAATTTCTAGGGGTGGGATGGGGGCTGGTTGAAGGGGCGGGGGTGGGCAATAAATAAAAAAATGAAGATGTATTTAGAGAAAGATCGTAACTCAATATAAGGATGACAGTGATGTTGATAAAGTAGGATTTTTACCTCTCCAGAAATGACAAATGCTAGGATTCAACTCCAAGTGGGGATCATTTGCCATACATGGAGGAGGTGATTCTTCTGTGCCACACTTAGAAGAGGGGAAAACAGCATTAGATTTTTCTTTTCATGCACCTTGACAAGATCTTGAATTTGTTTGACAACAGGTGCATGCACCAAGAAAAGGTTCAAATTCCCGCTGATAGATCTCCAAATGCTCCTCCCCCTCCTCAAGATCTGTTAATGGCTTGTTCTCCTAGTGACACACAGTTATCATTACCTCAAAACGTCAGGCAGTTTATTTTTGCTCAGTGTTTCAAACGTGTCAATAGAAAGTTAGGAACTTGCAATCTCTTTGAATTTTTGGGGGTGGAAAACAAAGAATCAGGAAAGAACATTGGGCCAATTCTTCAATTCTTCCCCCAGGCTTGAATTTATGTTGACTTTGTCTGTGAGATGGGTTCCTCAGTGTGTGAAAGAATCTTTTATTCAATAAAAAGTGAAGACATATTGACAGGACCCTTCTCAAGCAGACTTAACCTGAATTTTCTCCGTCAAGGGGAGGGATCAATCGCCTATTGCTGATACCATATCTTCATGGGATTGAAAACCAACCAAGATAATCCTATGATCACTCTTTAATCGCTGTATTATCCGGATGCATTTTACCTCCAATTATTCTTTTTTGTCTTCCATTTGATCCTCTTCTCACAGAAAACTTAACTCATCCCCAAACTTTTGATCCCAATTTATGCAAGTGGGTACTTCAGGATATCAAAACGTTTGCCAGCCCTTCTTAGTCATGGCTGTTGCTCCCAGTGCATCAGGAATGCAGAGTGCATTTGGGGAACTCAGCAGTCTACACTGAAATTTCTGAAGAATAATGTGAATTGGAAATATGGCGTAGATGTTAAGTAAATTGTATTTAATCACAAACTTGGCGATATAACATAGGGAAAAATAATCATTGCTCAACACAGGTGCAAAATTTTTTTTCTTCAATTACAAAATTGGCTTTATCATCAGAAGACCATTTTATTTTCTCACCAGACAGTCAAATTTGTTTAATTAAGTTATGCAACAAACATATGATGCATAAAACCATTAGATTTAATGATAGTTGACATGCTTTTGAATGCAGGGTATATATAGAAATTTTAGTCATTGGGTGCACAATTAGCAGACGGCCATTTCTCACATGGCAGGGGTATCTGATTATCTGTATTTTAGCTGGTCGGGATCAGATTTCATATTGTGATAATATTTGCAGATGATTGGGAAATTCAGAAGCATATCACCTAGGTGGCAATTATTAATTAGTAAATAAAAACGGAATAGATGCTATCAATTCACAGGTGTGGAGTGGAAAGAAGTGCACTCAAAAACTCCTTGGATTGCTAAATAAGTTTTTTAATTGCTTTAGCAATAATGCTTTATATCTATAAAGATAGATGTCTTATCTTCTTATGTATGCTGTTTTTCTTTATCCAAATTAATCCTAATGAAAATGAATCAAGCTGCTTGATTTCTGAATGAAATTTTTTGTGAAGGGGTGATATTTTGCTACAATCTGGTTGAATTTTAATTTACTTTCAGATCGCATGCTTTTTATCTGAAGTCAAATTCCTTTCAAATGTGTACATAGTTTATGAAATACATATTTCTAATTTGATTTTTTCTCTTTATCAATATACCAGAGTGTTAGCTGATCGATGTGTTGGGGGGCTGGCGCCAAATTGTCATTGAAAAAAATTGGTCTTTGATTTTGGATACATGAAAAAAAAAAATATTCCCCCAAACTTAAGATCAATGATATATCTTCAAGAGCTTACACAGCTTGTCAGAAGGAAATCTAAATTGGAATTTAACAAGAAACCCTTGGAAGAAGGAGGAGGAAATGGTTGTTTTTTGGTAGGGGTAAGAATATTTCCAACTCCACTGCTGAAGAACAAAGGGTGTTGAGCAGTTGTGCCTTTTGCTCTAGCTTTACATCACCAAAGGCACCATGTTTCTTTGTCTTTGGAACATCTTTGACATGGTGGGAATGCTGGAGCCAGTTGATTCTAGATAGTTTGAAGTGGTCCAGTGTTATTTGATAGAACTTGTATGTGTATTGGGTGCATAGAGTTGGGTTTGGGTTAATAGAACTGAACTAGCTATACTTAAGAAGTGGCATATTGGTCATATGGAAAGTTAACAGCACTTAAAAAATTGTTTTGTGTCCAGCCCAGCCAGGTGGCCAGGTTTGGGACATTAAAACTTTTGCTGATATGGGTTATCAGGTGTCTTGATAGTTCTGTCATGAGCTAATCCACTAAAGAACCCAAGGCACTCAGATCAAACTCTCCCTTAACCTAGATGAGGTAACCAAGCTTACAGGTGACATTGCCATGGAAATGGAATAATGGAACCTATTCAGATTTTGTGCAAAAATTGATTATGAACCATCATGACAAGAAGGACAGCCTTTATTAGAAATGATTGAAAAAAGGGAATTCAGCAGAGAGACTTGCAATTGATTATCTGTTAATCATATGGAACTGTCATTTTGCTGAGACAGATGTAGATGGCCTTTTTTGTTACATTCAACAGGCATATTTTGATGATAAAAAAATCAGATTATTGAACAGAAAGAGCCTGTCAGACACAGTGAAACCTTGCACAATCATCTGATCAAATGGTATTAACTGTCACTTTTTCTCAAAAACGTTAGACAATCTGGATTCTGTGGAAGTGGCTGTTGTAGAGCCGGTGCCATTGTGAGGTGTTACTTTCCTTATTCAAAAGCAGCCATTGCTTCCGAAGGTGGGAATATACAGTATAGATATTGGCAGATTTGACGGATGGAAAGATTTCTGTGGCTGCATGAGCCTTTAATGCCAAATGTGTCTCTAGTTTCTATCACATCATTGAAAGGTATCTGATAGACACGAGAGTAGATCTTGCATGCCTTCTGCCACACACATGAAATTGTATCATGGATGAATTGATTATGAAGTGTGCTCAAATTTTTTAATAAAAATATCTCGTGTTTTAGCACAGCAGGTGTTGTTTCATCCTGCCAATGCTGCTTTATTTTGCATAATCTCAGCTCACTTCATTAGTATTAATAGGGATCAATCAAAATCTTCTTGTCAGCATTTAGATATATGTTTATCTTTTTAAAAATCGATGAAAAATTTCTGTTGAGTACAGCAGCTAGATTACTTCTTGCACTTCCTTCAATCAAAGCTCCTAAATGAAGAAATTGGCGGAAAAGAAAGAATGCTTAAATCCTATTAGGTGCATGACTACCTCATAGGGACAGATCAAAGAGGTAGGGAGTTACTCCTCCTGCTCGTTACATCATAAACCCACAAGTCAGACATAATTATATCACTGGGGAGGAATGGGGTCAGATTTGGGAGGATTCCATCCCCTTTGAAGATCTATTTCTTCCTTGGTATTGTCATTGTAGTTGTGTCTGGTCTTACTCACTTTCCGAGTTAACCTTTTTTCTGCTTATTAGCCCTTTTCCTAATCACATTTTCCCCAGTTCATTGGCTACAGAGTTGCTTTTTCTGTGTTCTGCTGGTCACAGAGAGACTCCCCCTCCCATTTTGCATGATATGGATTCTCTGAAGCTTCAGGAAACTGCATTTATGGGAATTAGCAGAATCTAAAACAGATAGCTTAGTGATTATGAGAAGACACTTATTTGATTACTTCTGTAAATTTTGCCATGATAGCCTTGGTGGAAAAGCTAGAGGATTGAGGGTGTTGCTAATTTTGACCAAATTCTTTGGCTCAAACTTTCTACATGGTCACTCATCAAGAGCAGGGCTTCAGAATTGATTGATACCATTTAGCAAAAGCTGTTTCCAGAAGCACTGTAATGGAACAGAGCTTCTTTGGTCAAATGTAATACATCTGTAAGATTGGATAGAAGGGTATCAGTGAAATGCTGCATCTCATGTAAATCATGTTTTTGAATTCATTGGATAATTATGAAGCAAAGAAAGCTTGTCTGATTCTTATGATAGAATTAGTGAACATGATACTTGGGAGAGAAGTAGGGTGGGATCTCTCTATCCATTCAGCCTGGAGACCATCTCACCCCCCTGCTGTCAGGGGGTCATTAGGCCTAAATTAGCACCTCCTGGCCAGCATAACATCATTTGATAACCCAAATGGATTTCAAGTGTAAACAGTGACGGATTCGTAAACAATATGCTTCAAGGGTAATTATCCCAAAGCAAGATGGTCAGGTAAAGGGGTTAAAGGTTATGTTGCCAATGATGGGATGCATCTTTTGCTTGGCAAAGAAAATGTCACATTAACATAGCATTGTCTACGGTTGCTGGACGGGTCACGGCCAACTATGTGACCTTTAGGGGGGTCGCCATTACCCGGGTAATTTGGTTATGTCTGCAGTAGGATAGGCGTCTGGCAAAGGCTCCCTCTTCAAAAGTATATCCATTTCTTTGAATTACCCGATACCCATTGCATATTAGCATGTGTTTGTTATACTGGAGATAAGAGAACACAAAAAAAATTCCGGGAGAGTTTACAGAACTTTGTAGCCATAGTGTGTTTGTCCAGGGCATGGTAGACAGCCTAAACACATACAGCATGGGTCAATCTGGCAGACGGAGAAGAAAAATTACACTGGCATGAAATGTATATAGGTTTGATTAAACTTCCCCATTAATGGCTAATTTAGATATGACAGGTATGCAGGTCTGGGCAATGGGCAACAGATGGGAGGGTTAATGTGCTTCAAGTTCCCACTGGAAAGTTGTGTAGAATTCTACAGCCACAGATTCTCAATGAATTCCTGCCTATAATATCCTTGAGAAATATCATATTTTCAGACGGCCTATGAACTTTCAGGTTGCTTCCTTCTTTCTTTTTATAGGGTCACTTAATTGTCAGACATTTGTGACCATGAACATTTTTCGAACAAAATTGGAAAAAGTTTCTTAATCAAGAGCCTCTTATCACGATTAAAATGATGGGGGTAAACATATCTGTGTGTTGTAATAAGGCACCACGCTGATAGCACAATCAAAATCAAGTAGCCGAGAGAATGCAGCTCCATCTTTATCGTGTTTTATACATTATAATGGGAGATAACTGAAGTAGATGCACAGGTCAATAGATACTTCACTTCAAAGAAAAGTCTGTATTAAATATATAGTATGGAGAAAGAAAATGTTTTTCTATTTTTCATGAATCAATGCAGGCTCCCTGTCTCAAACTTAACAGTGTACCCATACTGTGAAACAACTTGGCATCACCAGGGGGAGATAAGTCTATTAAAATAAAAAAAAATTAAAACCTAGTTTCTTATGACATGTATAATCAATTTGGGGGGGGGGGGGGGGGGTTACGTGAAATTGTTTATGTTGAAAGTTGATTCAATTTTGTTTCAAATTCTTTTGATATGGGTTTTTTATCACTAAGTTCTTCTTTCTTAAAATCTTATTCCCATTCTAAGCAAAGTAGGAGCTAGGGGCTATAGCTGTTCCAACCCCCACAGATTGTGAAAAGGCTGAGAGAACACTATCATATCTTACAAACAAACCGCAAACCACAGATACTACAAAAATGTGGGAAGATATTTTTTTGCATGTACAAGTAATTAAAACTGATTAATGTTTTTTTTTTCTTCAAGCAAACCGTACCGATTATTAGCAGTTAATTAGCCGATATCTCCCCGCTGATTCTATATATATATGTTTAAATTTTTGATTAGGTCGATGCCAATTAATGCTTTTCGGGTAACAAGATAGCGGGATATTGGACCTCCCTCAGCATTGAGGGTCTGTCAAGGGTCGTGTTCTGGAAATCTGTGGATTGAATAACCCAGGTGCTTAGCTAGATAGTGGCCAGATAAGGTTATTGTGTACTCCGGTGTTTTATGGATATTTACGACCCACTTTTTTGTACATGACACTAATCGTATCTGCACTTTATCATGAAGGATACTTATCACATTATCAATTCGAATTTTTTTTTTTACGCAAGAGACTTACAGCGGAATCTTCTGCTGTAGGAGCAAATATCGGTATTGTTTCTAAGATTATATTCTCGTCAATTGCAATTGAAGTGTCAGTCCTGATTTTCCAAGAGGACCAGATCTGGCAGATGTTAATTTTAAGTGTTGAGAAGGCATCGTTGGTGACAATTGGTCTTTTGGTGGTAAACAGTTTGTGAAGGAATAGACTTAACGGGGGAAAAAAATTAAACCTTTTTATTGTATGTTATAGTAGATAAATCAGTGCGTGGGATTGTAGAACGGAACTTGGGTTTTGCCATTATGTAGTGGGATTGGGGTGAAATTGTTCTATTGGGGAAATAAGTAATGGACTGGAAAACTGTAATGTCTGCAAATCTAAGAGTTTTTGTGATTTTTTACAGATTTTAGAAATTTGTTTACTTCAGTCGAAAACCCGGGCTGTTAAATTCTTGTTTTGGGGTGTAAATTGTTTGTTTAATCAAGAATTCCCATTAGTGAGCGATTCCCCTTATTGCTTTAAATGTTTTAATTGGTAATAAAGTCAAGTAGATACGTGGATCCCGATTTGCATTTTATCCTCATTTCAGGGAAACTTGACAATAAAACTGAATTGAATACTGGCAGTTGTAATTATTTTCCATTAGATGTGCTCTGATCAGAATCCTAAATTACTTATCCCTCAAACACTGTTAGCCACTGCTAAATCCCAGTAGTACATTATCCACACAGTGCGGTACATCCATTTGTACAGGGGAGGAACAAAACTCTTAATTTGCTTTTATCCAATGTTTTGCAGCTTGGGTATAGTTAGGTTATAATGGTTTAATGTGTCAAAAGTGTATTGTCACCAATACATATGATCGAAAACAACACCATTTTTTTGCCTAGAGTTCAGTGTATTTCTATACCCATTGCAAAGATTAAATTTTTCAAAAGAATTCAATGGGGGAAAAAATAAACTTCTTTGGAGGTTTCGTGCACACATCTCGTACATACATCGGGTATATTGTTTGGCCCTACCAATCTCGCAAAATCTTACAGGTGTTCGACCTACGTTAAGAACTTGCAAATTCATACTATTTTGATAGAAAATATAAGGTGCGAATATCTGTAGAATCTTGATAGTGTTGATTTATATGGAGGTTGTCAACTTCCGTTCATTTGAAAATATCTGTTATCCGTCAAAAGTATCTAGTTTGGAAAGATAAAACCCAGAAACGCTAGACCACACGTTACGTCAGAAAAGTGTAAGTTGGATAGAAAAATAAACAATTTTTTTCAAAAACTGAACAAATATAGAAAGAAAATTGTCACAGTGAATGGCATTATCAAAAATTCAAATCTTCTCATAGTTCAATGTTTGTGTTCGTTGTGTTTAAAAGGGTTGTAATTTCTGACTGTGACTGGCTGACTTCTGTATAGAGTTTCTTACAATGACCAAACTTGAATTCCCATAGACAAAAGAAGCTTGTCAACTTCCAATCAGAAAGACAAAAGAATGGGTCACAAAGCCGATGGCAGAATGGGGCAAAGGCCTACGAGTTCTCACATACAACAAAAATCTTATTTGGAAAAAAAAAATAACCGCAGAGACACATAATACGATAATCATCAGTAAATGTTTGGTAGATTTGTTCGCGGGTTGATTCTATGCATGAAAATATTTTGACTTGTCATGGTACCCCATTATTACAAGGCTAAAAAAAAAAATCATGGTGGTTTTAAGAAACCTCTATGCCATAATGGCTGTATAACTGTGCATGGTCGTCTCTCGGTACTTGTGTGGTATTCTTATATTTCTTGACTATTTAAGGAATGCCTGTTTTAAAATCTGCAGATCGACTGATTAAGATCTACAGATATAAGAATGTAAATGCTCTGTGCTATTCAAGCCGGAAATATTACAGAAATTAGATATTATAATTTTCAACCGCAGTGGGCCTTGCTCTATTCAGGGTCTTTGCCGAATTTTAACCAAGCATATGATTTGATTGAAATGGGCTTTATGATGGTGAAATTTGGGATGTTATCGTGTTATAGCAGGTGCTGTGTTGTTTTGTATACGTTAATATCAGGGATCAGAAAAATCATGTTTAGTTGTCAAACATCCCCCAGTACACTTATTCACTCTCGCTCGGCAAGTCTCATCAAATTACGGAGCCTCATGCAAACTCCCATATCCATGAATGGTCTTCCCGCATCACATTTTTACGAATATTCCTCTTCTTGTCTATCCGATATATAGCGGGAAAAACTTTAAAAATGCCACAAACAATGCTATATTTATTTGATATTGTAAAGCCAAAATTGTAAAAACAAAAATGACAGAAAAAAATTAAAAAATGCCACAAACAATGCCATATTGGAAACGCATCAAAGTAACTCATGAATCACAGTGACATATTGGTAAATATTGGATGTTTGCTGTGTATCATCTTTCATTGAAAATTATGATAACTCTGCTCACTTTTCTTTACTGAAATCAAGCCTGAAGAGGCTTGTTAATACAGAGTAATTATTGACACTACAGCTTTAAGCGCGCATTCCACAAAAAGAACCATCAGACAAATAGGCTTATACAGGACCTGTGTATTTAATTCATCGATTTCGATGATACTTATCAAGGAGGTAATACTTTGTCAAGTGGTCATTGCACACTGGGCTATATTTGAAATGACATTAATTGATACGGATGGGCAGGCAAAGAATTGCAAATGAAAAAAGAATTTGAAATTTCAAAACAACCTGACGAAGAAAAAAAAAAATCGAACAGTGTCAGCAGGTTATTTGAAGAAGGAATAAGAAAGTGCACTTGAAGATAGAATTTAGAATATAAAAGAAGAAAAAAATAATGAAACCAGGTTAAGATATTTTTGTGGTCCCTACAGATCGATTCATTACCTTACTGAACTGATCAGACAGTTGGTGCACTTTTAAACTTCTCATCATGTGAGCTGGGTACCGTATATAAATCTATTGTCAAGGGCTAACGACATTGGTGGAAATTAATTATGCAATGGAAGTAAATCTTTCTCTCACAGCAGCAATGTCACCGTGGGTCTCTCACCATAGGGTTAAGTTGATGTTGAGGACCACAATAAATAATTTCATGCTTGTCGTCCAATTATGAGTGGACAGGTCCTAATAAATAATCTAATTTACCAACTGCTGTAGATATATCTGTCCATGCAGGGGTCAGCTCTCATGCCGGGGACCCATTGTTAAGAGCTTCACTTTTTCCACATTTGGGCTGTAAAATCCTGGGGTCTTTTGATGTGAGAGGGGGACAAAGGTTAACAATGGGAAATTTAGAGTTGTATCTTGATAAAAATCAGAATTTATGCTAGTCTTTATGGGATATTAACATTAAATGGGTGAAGTTTAAACTGGGATGAAATATAATTAAGGAACAGGTGCTTAAATGGCACTGAGGACAGCTATTTTGTCATTGGGAAAACTGATATGGATAGAATGGTACTTTTGCATGTCTGGAGGTAGTTTCATCCTTTGACCCTAGGCTAATTTGGAGATAGAGAGAGAGAGAGAGAGAGAGAGAGAGAGAGAGAGAGAGAGAGAGAGAGAGAGTAGTATTTATTACATAATATCCCAGAGCAGTTACTGAGCTATTTTATGGTGATTTGACTTTAATATAAACTTATGACTTTCATGAGCTTGGAAGTCAGGGTGGAAATGGCTTTATAAACTCTCTTAATGTGAACCTGAGAGACAAGATCAAAGGAAATGCTAAGGAGGGTCTTAGGGAAAATATTTGTCTATTATGTAAACTATATTGATATAGACCCTATCTTCACGGAGTCCTCAGAGAGCAAGGGATTCCCCTTACTGTAATATGCTTGTGTATTGAGTGACTGCGCTGACTTTTAAATCTTGCAATTTGTGATGTATAAAAACAAAATTACACGTGTATGTAGTATCATCAAACAAGTTGAACAGAGAATCTGAAGAATAAACACTAATCTTCCTTCTATCACTGTCAAAATATTTTCACAGTAAACAAGCGTCTGCTGCTAATCTAATATGCTGTTCCCTCCCTTTATTATAAGGTTACCTAGGTAGCATAGGATATATTTTACTTCTTTTATGACTTATTGGTTTCTAAATTTATTTTGTGTGTAATTGCATGAAATCTGAGAAATATTATACATGCAGGTAGCATTCAAGAATCAAATTCTCAGACTAATTGAATAACAATAAGGCAATGGACCTTATGACCAGACACTAAAGAATCTCTCCATGGAATCTGCTGGGAAATAGACAATCCAATCAAAGCTGTAAAAATTAATGGCCAAAAGTGGATATAAGGCAGAAATAAAATTATTTGGAATTATTATCCAGTTATTGACCAAAGAGACGTGTGCGAAATTGCCTTAACATCGGAAAACACTTGATTGATTAAGGTTTGGGAGACCTTCTTCGCCTGAACATATTGTTGGCTGTTTCATTTTCATGATAGATGGGCCTCATACATGGGGTATCGGCAGAACCATTCATCAGAGAGGCGAACTCGCCATGGTTTTTGCCAGGGTCACTCAATTTTCGAGATTTGTCAGGGGAACCATATATCCCTTAATATTCTAACTTATATTTATCATCTACATAATTTTCCGGGAGGTCAAATTGGGGTGCTTTATCTTTTGATTTTCTAATATAGCTGACAGGAATATTCGAGATCAATTTGAAGCTGCTTCAGTTCAGTTCCATATTGTTTCGGCCATGTTGGTTTCTGGACGTTTTCTCGTTTATCTTTGTTCTTATTGTTTATGGTACGTTGGGAAATGAGAGAGGCACATGGTTTGATTTGTGCAGGTTGAGGGGCATGTAAACAGAATAGACAAGAAATCTCACCACTTGATAACTTTCTTTCTCTTTTTTTTTATCTCCTTTTTTTATGGAATGGTTCAGATGAGTTTGGGGGGAAAAGAATCAAAGAGAAATAAATACATCTCCAGAAAAAATAATCCAAGGTTCAAACACAAGAGCCTCATTTTCTGGCCGTTTGAAAATAAACACAGGAACACGATAATGCATCGAAGTCACTCTTTATATGTAAACACTACCAACATAAACTTTATATGTAAAACTTTAACGATGATGTACAGATGATATTGTTATAGAAACTGTCTCACTTAATGTGTAGGTATCAAGAATATTTATGGATGCTTTGGACATAAATACTAAATACCTTATACTTGGGGCCTTTGTGACTTTGCTTGATCTTTGGGCAGGTGGTAGGTGGATGGGTGGAGGCCATTTAGATGTTTTATGTATATAGGGTCTTGGATACCTAATCAAAACATGAATGGCTATTCGGAGCACCACATGCCACTTCATAAAGTTCACATAAAACTCTTGTTCGGTTCCTCACCCCCAAAACCCACCTCTGGTTTTCCTGCTTGGACTTTCAAGTTATTAAAAATTCTCCCCCTTCTGTTCGATTGATTGATGCGCATTGTTTGAATAGAATAAAAAAGAGACAAGTTGAAGTTGTAGCCCATTAGGGTGACATACTAACGTCTTTAAGATGTAATATTGCCGTGACATCAAAAAGACTAGGGGCAATAAAACTATTCAAAATCAAAATGTTTTGTATTTTAACAGTGATGTGGTAAAAAAGGGATCACAGGGCTGATTCAATTTACAGGTGCTTGAAAATTACCCTTAAACAAAAGAGAGCAAATTTTTAAGTTCATAAATATTGTGAAACTTCCAGAATTCTCAGCTCTTCAAAGACTGTCTCAGACAAATTAGCAGTCATAAATGAAGTACATGATTGACTAATAAACTGTGTAATAAGAAATTGGTTAGAGATCAATGAAATAAATATAAAAAATGTATATGAGATAATGAGAAAGGGGGAGGTATTATAAGTACTATAGACCAAACAGACAGAAAAAAATCTTTCATGTCGTCTCAAGGTGAAAAATATAAGCAAGAATTTTTATGCATCTAAACTGGCTCAAAGAACTTTAAAAAAAATAATTCTCTTTTAATTTTAGCAATTTGCACCCACGGAATTACTGCAGATGAACAAGCTCAAACAAGTAATAAATTATGGGCAAAAGTCATATATCCCTGAAGGAAAAAAAAAAATCTCAAGTTGCACATTCGTGTACCTATATGTTTGTTTATCTGAAAATCAAACGAAAAGACAAATGCTCTCTTTGTAAATTCGGCCTTTTTTTTTTTTTTTTTTGCCTCGTACAGGAAGTTTGTCTGATGGATGGGGGGGATTTAGCGGAGCTTTAAACTCTGCTAACAGATACTTGATGTATGACATTAAGCTAATCTATGAAAATAAAACTGGTGTTCATACCTATTTCTTCTCCGGCTTGAACATATGTGATTGCTTCTGGTTTTGTTTTGTATCATTTCGTTTCTTCTTCTTCTTTACCCTCTATCATTTCTCTTTCTATTCACTTGAATAGTTGTGGAGAATTTTCTTTTAAAGAGAGAATGAAATAAACAGCTGCATTTATTCCACATCGATGGTTAAAAGAGCAGAAAATGAAGTAGGAAAAACAAAATCTATTTGCGCAAGAATTAAGCATCTGAATTTATCTACCAGTGGCTGTTACATTCAGATGAAGAATGAACTGCTCTCAGTGACCTCAGTACCTACATTTTCTTCCTCTCTCCGATTCTCATGTATTTGGTCAAAAAGAATTCTTTGAAATTAGAGATAAAAAAAAATTTCAGCTTTGAAAATTAAACTTCAGACTCATTCTTCAAGCTAATTTTTTTCTACCAACCAAAGAATCTTCAATTTATCTTGATTACATGCTTAAACAGATAACTCCGAGCATCAGTTAAAGAAATGAAATGAAAGTAGCCAGTTTATCAGTTATTTATGAACACAAGGCAAGAAGAGCTGAAGATTCTCATACACTGCTTCATACACCACAGTGGAAACTGTATCTTTTCCCTCATTAGAAAAAAGTAAATAGGTTTATGCGTCCCTCATCATCCCTCCAAATGATATGACTTGAAAACAATCGTAGCGTTAGTTATTAGGAGAAGGGTGGAATATGCATTGCTGCTGTTTACAATGACAGATCGTATTTGATGTATGTAAACATTCTGTTGATTAAGATGTTAGCCAGCAGACAATAGCCTCTCATCACCGGGGGTTTAT
Source organism: Magallana gigas (assembly GCF_963853765.1). Taxonomy (NCBI): domain Eukaryota; kingdom Metazoa; phylum Mollusca; class Bivalvia; order Ostreida; family Ostreidae; genus Magallana; species Magallana gigas. The sequence goes on along the minus strand of NC_088859.1, from coordinate 19,935,403 downwards.
TCATTCAACACAGTGGGTTAACAAGAAGTGTGTATATATACGCCAATGGACAAAAGGTTTTACCTCAAGATACTAGCGCACTCACGGAGAACATTTTCTCAGGTCCGTGTTGCATACAATAAATCATTCGTGTTTGGATACAATAAATTATACAATAGAACTTGTTAAGACGTATTTAAAATGTAGAGAGTACCTGTCCTTTTTGAATGGGCATTATATTTTAGAAAATCAAATTAGTATAGGAATTTTTATTGATCTAGAATGTGTGCGAAAATTTGGGTTCAAGACAGAGTTTATGATACACATGTTCACGAATTGCATTATTTTGCACAAAAAATGGAATAGAAAACCATGAACTTGGCATAATTGCAAATATTTATCCTTTGAAGCAGTCAAACTCATGAAAACAATTTTTGTCTACTTGCAGATTTTTTCTCGGATTCTGCACTCCTTGGGAAAAGCCGCTTCCAAGATGACACCCCTAAATTTGTCCAGGAACCCGACGATAGCTACCACATTGTCCGGAACAAGCCAGCAACCGTTGAATGTAAAGCCATCAATGCCGTCCGCATTAACTTCCGCTGTGCCGGACAGTTCATGGAACCCACCCACATGGAAAACATCGTGGACCAAGAAACAAGCACGAAAATCTTGTCCGCCTTTGTCAACGTGGAGCGAGCGGACGTGGAGGAGTATTTCGGTGGAGATTTTTGGTGCGAATGTTTTGCATACAACACCAATATAGGATTGGATGGCGTAGGAGGGATTAGGAGCAAACAGGGCACTATCGAAATTGCATGTAAGTATGAGTTATCTGCCTTGAATTTTTTGTTTTTGGTCGTATATTTGAGGAAGGTTGGATAATTCCAGTTCAACCTACCCTGCCCATTGATAGCTCTTAGGACAGCTATCACTAAGCCGCTTAATCATTCACACTCAAAAAATATTAACCCCCACCTGCCAGAGAGAGAAGGGTCTTCTCCCCCTCTAATGCAAGCCAGATCAATCAGTTTATGCAGGCTTAGATAGAGAAGTGTGCAGACATTTGATGAAATGTTCCTGGGTGAACTATGTCTTGCTGTGGGGGAGTTTTTCCTCACAGCAGGCCCAAAAGAAATTGATTTCCATAAGTCTGTACACACATTTAAGAGGTTTACTCTAATCCTGCTGAGAAATTGATTTGAAATTTGGCTGGATAAACCCTCCTCTGAGTTTTTTCAGTGGCGAGGTTATCTCCCCTTGCATCTGGGGGGATGGATAACATTTTTGAAAGCAATATGATCAAAAGTGATAACACATCTCCCTGATTGATGTGAATTTGGTCCGGAGTGATGAATGTATATTTGTAAACTAAATGTCGGATTTAGCTAAGAAAAGGGATTTTTCAATGCTGCTTCTTGAACAGGTGTGGGTTTTTTTAAGAAGGTAAACAAAGAAGTGCAGAAGTGTCATGAGTTGCCATTATAGATGTACTAATCCTGAAGGGCTTGACTTCTAAAGCCTTTAAAAGGCAGATGCATAAAGTAAATTGTCACATCCTTGTCACTGGTGCTTCTCTCTGGAACTCATTAAAAATTCAGAGCAATTTATCACAAAGAAAAACAATTGACTTGTAAATATTTCATCTGGCATGGAACTGGGAATCAGAGGTACCGCTATACAGATTCTATAGTGGGACAACAAAAGGCATGAATATCTGGATCTTTTATAGGATAATTAAACTATTGGTAAAAACAATTGCTCAATAATAAAAAGGAAAAAATAATAGATTGATCATGAAAAATTCAAAAGTCAAGCTGCTTGTAAGCTGTCAAATTAAAATGATGGAGCACTTCCCCGGGAGACGAATGGGGGAACAGAGATTGAATGAGGGTGCGTTGTCACCACTTGAGCTCGTATTGACTTGGCCTCTACTCGTTTGACCACACAGTGATGGATCGCCATGTACTTATTCACTTCTTCATCTGCTCCAATGTCTAAATAAGGGTAAAGGAATAAATGTTTGGGGGAAGCAATATAATTCTGAGTTTGATTAGATTTTTGGGGTTTATTTTCTAATGACACCTCTACCTGATGTTTTGTGATCCAAAAATAAGGAAAACTAAGAAATAAAAAACAACCTTCCAAAATAAACCCAACAGATAGATGAAAAACTGAAGTCACAAGCCAAGCATGTGCTAATGCTAATTAAGTTTTTTCTAGAGCGATTTTTAAGAGAGTTGCTCTAGAAAACCTCCCAGGATAAACTTATTGCAACTTACTTGTACCCACACTTTCTTTGATTACATTTGTGGTTGCCTCCTTTTTTTATGACTAGTGCTCGTAACATTTTTATGTAACTCCTGTGAACTTTTTAAAATGTTGAGCACAGTTTTTTCCCCTAGCTGACTCTTTATTAAGGTGATGTAAAACCCCCCAAAGAAGTATGAGCATAAATCAGTGTTGGAGAAAATGCATAAAACTCTTGTACTTGAAAGCCACCTTTAACAATAAAACATACTGCTCTGGTTAGGAAATTGTTCATTCCTCAACTATCTTTTCAGTGTTTTCAATTTGCAGGCAGTTATAGCTATTGAATTTTAGATAAACTTCAGTATGGGGCCCTGTAATTTATGTTTTCAGATCCTGCTGTGAGATTATTAACTGAGCATTATGGGTGAAATTTTTAATTATCTAGTAATCCCACAGCAGATGCCTAGAGATTTTGTCTACTTTGTGTATCCTAGCAACTAACTTGATCTGAATCACCAGGATGTTTAAAAATTCATTTTAAATCACAGAAACCAGAGGGGTGATTGTTGGCACATGGTTTTTTCTTTGACCATATTTCAGGAAGGGATATTCCTCGGATTAAACCTCTCTGGCTTTCTTCTTTCATCTTGGCCCTCTTTAAAACATGTTAAATATTATGCCTGTCAGGAAAGGCAAAAAAAACCAGGTTCTGAAGACAAACGCTGTCTCCTCAAGTTCAGCAGCAGACACTGTAGACAAACAAATGTCGGAGAATTCTCTCGTGGTCAGGATTTAGGATTAACAGGAATGCTAGCAGCAAATTATTTGGAGAACAAGAATTTGGCCATGAAGTCTGTGTATTTTCTGCTATGCCGTTTCCATATTTTCATCTACTTCATTGTGAATATTTTATACCATATTACAGTCAGAACTTAGATGGCTTGTAAGTTTATTATGATAGCTATATATGCATTACGGTAATCCCACATTTAGGAAAAGTCAGAGAAGAACCCATCAAATAAAAGGAAACTGCATGTTTTATATCCATGCTGGCTTTACAAGAGCATTTCATGCAGACCATTTTCACATATGATAAAGAATTGGATGACCGACCTTCAGATCAGACAAAGCAAATGAGAGATAAAATGCAATCTCCCAGCAGATGCTTTGTATGTTGATTATGAGATTTCCCGCATTCTCATGTAATGTCGGAGGACAAAAATATTAGTCTAGAAATCATCCAACATGTTTTTCTCATTCAGCGTTATAAAGTCTAAGGGATCTGCACATGCTAATATTTGAGCTTTTATTTTCATATATATATATATTCGGCATCAATCGGCCTCGGAGACAATGTTCTGTCTAATACTCTCTGGCTCACTGGCTTGTCATATTCCAGATATGTAATTTTTTTTTGCTCTTCTTCGGTGAATACTTGGTAGGTGGTAAATCAAGTTTCCGATATTGCAGTGACGATTACAAGGCCTCTTGTGATGGTTCTAGTGGATAATCTTCGTTGTTTAAGAAACAATATAGAAAATTTATGACAGTCTGAAAAAAGAAAAACAATTCTAGCTCTTGTCTTTTGCTGTACCAATAAATCACTGGTTATACAAAAAGAAGAATTTTGGATTACATGTGTATCTAGACTATGAGGAGCAATTGAAGACATTCTGCTTGAATATTCTATTGCAGACCGTGTGTATAGAGAAAAAATAAGGAATAAAAAGTTGTATCTAGAAAAGGCATGTTATATATTACAGTGGTTTATTTGTTAACATTGTGGCTTGAGTAGATTGATAGCTTATGAGGTAGGCACTGAAGGTAGTGGGAACATCTGGCTGGAGAGTACAGTTATAACCTTATGATGAGCAGAGAGACAGGAGTTACCACAATATCACCACTCTCTGTTCTTCGTACTGATGGCTCGACACTTGATGCCACCAGGAAGGAAAAGCTATATAACTCATAATTCTTGTCACATGTAAAAGCTGCTGCTGATGCTGCTGCTATGGTTGCCATGAACCACAGAAACACTTAACCCCAATATCTACTATTTGTGTGACCCACATACTTATAAAACTACAAGTACCTGATTGTTCGTAATGGAGCATTAAATTCAGGGTGGGAGTAGAATGAAATATTGCTGGATGTATGAGATTATATTACATATTTTTACCCACATATTTTTTGGCTGCTCTTTTCCATTATTATTATTTAGGTTTCATTTAAAAGTGCTTTTTCAGTTGTACAGCACCAGCAATTATCAGAAGAGTACATGGAATTTAGCGCAGATATATTAGAGATGGTAAATATATCTAGAAAAGCTGGAGGACATGTTTTTGTTGCCGTTTTAGCTGGAAAAAAGCAAGAGACAACTGGTGAATTACCAGACCAACTAGTTCTCTAATCCTAAGTCTTTTAACTGACTGACTTTGATCTTCAGTGTTTTGTCCAGGTTTAATTTCTGTCAATTCCAGTCCAAAAGCCCATCCAAGTAAACATGATGTCAGATGGAATATCCGGATCTGGGTGTATTTATGTGCCCGATTTGCATGGAATTGTTGACTATTACTGATAACACAGAAGCGTTTATGGTAATTGGGCCGGCGTGTTGCCGTACTGTCATTTTCTTGCTTTCGACCAATGTGTCTGCCGTTGATTTTTGTCACACTTTGAAATGTTTGGCAGGATTAGCCCTGATCCCTAATGACTTCATTTTGACATATTCTAATGATGATTTTTTTTTCTGTTTGAGGAAAGTGATCTCGTAAAAAGAAAAGAAAGAAATTATTTATTTACTGTTATTTATGCTCACTGATCCAACAAGATGGCAGAGAATGGTTTGAATTAATGTGTCTAATGGAGAAGCTGACTTCATGTTGAATCCTTGTAGAGTCTTGTTTTAATGTTATTTGACCAAGCAGTTGGGTTTGAATCAATACAACACAAAATGGTAACTTGATCAATAGTAAATATGTCTTAAATAGTCTCTTAAAGGGCACATTGGAGCAGAATAAATGCATCTGATATAAACCTCATTAAGAGGGGAATGATTTTCAATCTTCTGTGATTGAAATCCAGTAATAGGATACATTCAATAAGATGGGGCCTGTGTATTGGGAAGGATTTAGCGGAGCAGAGAGAACAATGACTGTTTGTTCGGCAACAGCGTTAGCTCGACCTTCGCTTATTACATTGACACGTTTTGGCCCCGTCTCTCTGTTAGAACCCAGTGTTTAAAGATCTGTTCTGCAGAGCAACTAGCACAGAATGTTGACAGTTGAGAAAAAAATTTATATATTATCAATCGAAAGCTGCCTTTCAAAAAAATTTTTTTTTTCTTTCTTCTCCTTGAAGTACATGCATTGTCTGATGAAGTAGGTTGAACTATTTTGTTGGAATTCCACATTTTGGTAAATATACAGTGCTATCTTTCATTGTTAAGCAGGTGTTCACCTTAAAAGTGCATTTGCGTTCTTTTAGGAGTCATTAGGTGTTAATTTGCTAAGTAGTTAATAGATATTCATTCATATTCAGAAATGTTCCAAATATAAGAATTTGTATAAAAATCTAATAAATGGTAATTATATATCATGTTGCTTAATAATGAGAGTCTCTTAAATACTTATTTTCTGCCTACAATACAGAGTAAGAGCAAGAGTTCTTTTTAATGGAGAAAGAAAGTTCAATGAACTTTATGAAGTGGGAGGAAACATAATCTATAGCAGACGGTAGTCACAAAATTACATGCATGTATGGATTGAAGAACTGGGTGGGTCTGCGTATCAAATTGATATAAAATAAAGATGTTTCATATAAGACAGAGTCTTAATGTGATAAAAATTCAATTTTAAATGTCTCTTGGTACCCATGCTTCATTTAGCATCTCTTCAACTTCAATGTTGAAAAAAAATTCATACAAAGACAAGTTATTTACAATTTCCTTTTTGATTTCATATAATTGCCCCCAAAGAGTATCAAAAGAAATGATTTCCTAATCACTGGTTCAAAAAATCGCTTCAATACGAGCATGGCTGTGTGTTGCGGTGTCAATAAGACCCATTCCTTTTGGTGAATGTGACCCACCAAAAAAAAAGAAAAAAGAAGCCCTTCATCATCGGCCTTTTGAAGGCAACGCCATTTAGCAGAGGTGTCCAAATCAAATAGTGTTGATTATATAGCGAGCAGAAGTTAAAAAGTTACCAACTACACGGCGTTCCTTCTTGGCGAGAAATAATTCTGTGTCTGTTTGCGGCTTGCACTCTGTCGCAGCCCAAAAACGGGGAAACCTTGAGTAAACAGTTGCTTGTGGAAGAATGCTCAGGGTGTAGGATAATTGAATGTCTGTATGGAAAAATGTTATTTTAAAAGCCCTCCCCCTTATAAATTAAATTCTAATCGATTACTGCATTACACAAGTAGATGTTGAACTTAATTTTCACCTTAACTTCGTTTTATGTGTTTATGACAATACTTTTGGGTAACATTCAGTATGTCTCAGTGTTTGCCTAGGTGTAATTTGGAACTGAATTCAAATAGTTGAAGTGCATTCTGTACAACTAAACATTTTATTGCTTGCACCTGTTTAAATACAACCAAAAAGAAAAAAAAGACTACCTTCATTCCTATGTGAATGAGCTTCTATCTATTTTTTTCTCTACAATGGAGTATGAATTCAGCAGTGAACCCTTGTAAATTAATTCTACCCAATGCGGCATAGGGAAATGAAGCGTCTGTTTTAGTGCAAGATGTACTGTTATTTGCCACACATCTTCTGCTTCCTGCAAAAAAAAACTCAACATGGCTTTAATGCTGATCAATTGCATACCAACACTTGAATGCATGTTCTGGTTTTAAGATTTTTTAGTCCTTATAAAAAAAATTCATTGAAAATTAAATATAAAAAACCTTTATAATGCATCTGTGTGGCATTTTTTTCCCCATGATTCTTACACTTTTATTTTGGTTAAAATATGAAAGACACTCTGGTAATCTACAAATAAAACTTGTATATTATCTGTTTTACATTATCTTTGGATGGAAATATTGTTTCTTAATTATTCCCCGATTTCATTTTCAGATCTACGAAAGAGGTTTGAACGAGAACCATTGATGACCAGGGTCCAAGTCTCAAAAACAACCCAGCTGGATTGTCTACCCCCAGAGGGAAAACCTTTACCAGAGGTTAGTTTCTAAGTCTTAGCTTAACCCTTCAAAACAATTTCCCCCACCCCACCCTAGTCCCAAACCTTTACCTTGAAGAGACAGAGTGCTGTTTGCTGAATACATTTTTCTTGTTTTCAAAAGTTGAGCACTTGTGATATGTTATAAATATATTGGTACACACATTTCACCTGGTTGGATTAAAAGTGCTGAAAAAAGAAAAGCCTGAGATTTTAAAGATTGGAAATTCAATAAAAATTCTTATGCGTGCTATTACCGTTAAGTTTTGAATTGAAAAAAAGAATTACATTAGACTGAATGGAAAAGAATTTTTAAAGGGGGGGGGGACTCTTGAGTACAGTGTAGGTATATCATTGACATAAATTAACAGCTATCTCTCCATCAATCTGTATAAAAGGGAGTTTTATGGGCTTGATGCATTAAGTTCTGCATTAGAATAAACGCACAAGGAGGGATCGGAAACAATATTTTTTTTCTCTTAAACACTTTTGGATATAATTTCACCTGTCATCAGGTTTCTGAGAGTTTTATTAGGGGAACACCTGTGGCAGCTATAGTATATACAATTCTGACAAATTTTCGAATTACCAGATTACTTCAGAGAGCAACAAAGAGGGCTTTTATGGTCAAACCAACGCAGTTATAGATGTACATTTTAAAGCTCTGTTTATGAAAGAAACTGCTTCTCAAAACGCTTGTGTTAATTGAGTTGTGAGAAAAATGTCTTTAGAACTTTGTATCCCAACATGGGTTTCTCCTGGATCAAAGCAAGTGTCAGCCATGTTGCTAAGTTTGCAGAAGATAAACTCGTCCCTTTGCGCAAGGTTTGCAATGCATTGTTTAAGAAACCAGCCCTTCCTCATATCCTGTATTTTCCTGTGTCTTCAAATAAAAGAAGTTTTTTTTCTGTCTTTTTTTAACCACAGATAACCAAATTGGGATTTTTTTTCTTTCCACTGTAAAAGTGCTTGCAATGCAAAACTCTGTTCTCAAACACCCCAGATTTGTCAAGATTTTAAAAACATTTTATTGGTGCTTGCTGCCCTGATTAACAGTTCATCAAGTGAAATATTGGAAAAATCAGGGGACTAACTGTTAAATCTGTTTTGTCTATCTTCAATTAACTGGAAGCCTTGTCCAATTATATCTGTTGAATTTTTAGCACGGTAATTGCTCTCTTAGTGTCAGCAGCCTTCTTTCCAGCCAGGAACATAACCAAACTGTCAACAGGCATTCACAAGTGTGATATAATAATTACAGGAAATTGTGCTTAACTCTTCCCTTCTTTCTCAAAACCATTCAAGACGGAAATTAATGTCCAAAATGTACCTTTTCAATGTAATTTTGCCTTTTTTGAAGCTTCATTCATTTGAAGGGTCTAAAAATTTTCTTCTCCAAGTGGAAGCATTCAATTGCTGACAAAAAGTTTTTCCTCAAAAAATCAAGAATAACAAGGGCCCAATTATAAGAAAATTAAGTGTTGATTTATAAAATTATGTAAGAAAACTTTAAACTTGAATCACGGGGTAAGATTTCTATTCTTATGAAATTGAAATCATATTTGTAGTGAGGATTATTTGTGGACTGTTTATTAAGAATGTACTCGTGGCTTTTCTTTCCATGTCATTCCAAGCGATCACAGCTCGATAGGAAATGTTGATTGCAGTCGATTTAGACTGACAGAAGAATGAATATCAGCCAATAATCTCTGCCTCTTGTCCGTATCTTTATAAAGTGATCTATATCAAAAACCGTAACAGGGGGATAATAATATTTTGTACCTTAAAACACTTCACTACCCCACACCTGTGATTAGCTTGTTGACAGGTAGCAAGATATTTCCTATCTAACAGTTCGTAATCAAGTTTGGTTTTCACCTTTTAGCTTTGCGCACCTGAGAAATTTGTCACAGGTATTGTGTTGATTGGGGATGTCGTGCTTATTGGAGGCGATGGTTTTGTATGCAAAAATAAATCTGACGCTTTCTCGCCACCCAGATTGAGATGGATATCCTTCGGTTAAAATACTGTACCTTATTTTTTTGTCAGTTTGTCAAAAATTGACAGCGTGAACAAAAAAAGTTGGAGGTTCACTTGAGTGTCACTTGTGCATAGCTGGCATGTATAGCTATGTATTGCTAAGATTGGCTCCTGATAGATTTTACCAACAAAGCACGGTGGCCGAGAAGTATTTGGACGAAGATAAAAAAAACTGGAGATGATCAAATTACCGATACGAAACGGAGCTTTTTTTCACAAGGTCTCCTGTCTTTGAGAATTATGGTATATTGTGTTCCACATGTCAGCCCAGCATTGTAATTTTACACTCTGATGCCTCGACTAACGTCCAAGATTGTCTCCCAATGCATTCCTTGTGGTCATTTGTTCCTTCGGTATAAACATTTAAAATTTTATCCATTCATCAACAATTTTAATGTTAGGGGGATAGAGTTCCTGGCAATTTGTGTGCTGTGTGCTCTATTAGCCGGTAGATATGATCAATAATTACCCTCTTTAAGTTAAAAATTATAGGCTTGCACTCAAGTCAGTAAGCTCAAGAAAAATCCTCAGTATATGTGTGCTGTTCGCTGTTCTGTCTGAAAAAATTCCAAGAAAGTATTTCAGTGATTTTCACATTCAATAAAATATTAAAGAATCCAACTTTTTGAAATACTCATTTTCAGTTTCATTATGATATAAAAGGTGCAATTCTGTGTGTTTTTGATCATGTTAGCCCATCTAAAATGAAATGAAAAATGTTGTCATTATATTTTGAAACATTTCTCTTCACCAGGTGTTTTGGTTGAAGGATAATGTGGAGATCAACACCAAAGATGGCTACTACATCGTGTCCAACACTGGGGACCTCCTCATCAGTCAGACCCAGCTACGAGACATGGGCAACTACACGTGCGGGGCAAAGAACCTGGCAGCCAGGCGCCTGAGTGAATCCGCCTCACTCATTGTCTATGGTAAGGTTTCTACCCCCACAACCCCTGTTAAAAAAATGACACCCCCCCCCTCCACACACACACACACAAATAAAGGAAGAAAAAAAAGTGATAGATTTTGGAGATTTTGCATTAACTTTGATTTGAAATCTTGCAGTCTTACTACACATAACTTTTTAAAATTAGCTTTGATGAAAGATATTCCCATGACCTTGACAAAAATTTTGTTTGACCATGAGAGAGATATATATATATTTGACCTCTTTTTTATCCTATTTATTTAATTTTGCCCACTGGTACTTGTCTTGTTAGATTTGATTTGTTTGAGGCTCCCCTACCCCTTGACATCAGTGTCTCCCCAGTTTGGGGGTCTGCAGAAGAAATGGATGGATAACCTTTGACCTCATCAGAAAATGGGCTCTGATAAATATTTCCTGCCCAAGCATAAATATTGATGAATGGTGATAAATATTTTCATTCATTATGGCTTTCATTTTTAGAACAGATATGAAATGGGCTCTCAACAATTTTTTTGATAACGTAAGCTTCGTGCGCTATATTCACCTTCCAAAAACTTTAAGTTCTGTCAGAATTATTATATACAAGTGCCATTTTGGCTATTGGAGATGGAATATTTTGATGCCATATCACTTGCTGTCAGCAGTTCCAGAAAAAGGTCAAGTAAGGTTGATCTGGAACTCAAAATATTTGGAAATTATATCAACCTATATGGACCAGTGTCGGCTATTCTAGGAATTTGAAGCTTTAGCACATTACAATATCAACTCTCTCCAGACCCCCCCCCCCTCCACTACCACCACCATCCTCAACCTATTTCCAATATTTCTGACTTTATCCTGATTAATTTAGAATAGCAGCTTGTGTAGATCATCTATGATACATGATTTGAGAGGGAACAATCCATATTCATTCATCATTCATTGGTATATAGTAAAGTGGGAGTCTGTTCCATAAAGCATTCATTTGAAATGTAAATCAGTTTCTTTCAAATGTTTGCATTGTGATCCTAAAGTATTTGTGTACACAGTTCAATCATTTTTTTATGACATATAATGCAAATTTTGGCAAAAAAATTTATTATTAATCTTCCATTCGGAGAGCGTTTTTTTTTTTATAGTAAAGACATAAAAATATAATTTATTACTGTCGTTTGGTTCAAGGGGTACAATTCAAAATAAGTGACCCCCTCTCTTCTTACTTTTTTTTCATCTATAAGAATTTGTTTTGTTGTTTGTCGATAAATAATCATTATTTGCTGGTAGCAAAACATATTTAAGTGTAAAATGTTGAATCTTTAAAATTTGAAGTACCAGGTATGTTTGTAAAACTGCAACACATGCTTATATATAAACATCTGATTAATATTCAGGTAAAACAGGTGTTTTGCTCCAGGAATGCACTGTACATTTATAGCAATGTCACAGCTCCGGAACGAATACAAACTATACATAAATGCATAAAGCTGTGTTTTTCTAGAACTTGAAAATAAAAATATTAATGTCATGATTATAAATAAAGACCTCAAAAATAATGATAAAGATATTTCTCATGAATATAAATGGGGCGTCACTTCTTGGGGGACAATAAAACCTACGTAATTCCCAAAAAGACGAAGCGATTTAGTATTCATATTGGCACTATTTGTATGAATGCATCAGGGATCAAACTTAATTTTCTACTTAAAATTCATCCGGGCCTGCATCTCCCAACCAAAGGAAAATGGATTTCCAAAGATTATCTTTCAATTAAGATTTTATCTGTGGTATTATAGCAATTTAATATTTTCTGCATATGAATGCAAAAGAATGAATTAGTCAGGTGGGTGTAGTAGGCTTATTTTTATTAATTTTTTTTTCATTTGAAGTTTGTTTAATAAGAGCTAATTACCAGATGCAGAAAAGACATAATCAGAGTTTGTATCTTTTGGAAGGCTGTTAAATCGTTGGGAGTCCAAAACATATCCGTTCTGTGAAGACCCACGGTGTTGTCTGTCTGGCAAAATCAGGGAGTTAAATTGACCCAATCCTCAACTAAAGCTTTAGTTAATTGAAAAAGAAGGTTGACTCTTGAAAGAAGTAAGATAACTAGGTGCAGCGACCTTGGAATTGATGCGGAAAATCCTCGAGTAGTACATGTACTACCTATTTGTTTTAATTGCATGGATGTTTCTTGCGTATCCATTTCATTAAATTAACTAAAGGATGGTCCTGTGAGGTCACTTTTCAGTGCGATGGCATTATCTCCTTTAACCTTGAAATACTTGCATTTCTTCTTCTTCTTTTGGTTAATTTAAGGCCCCAGGCTTATATTGAGCAAAGTTGAACATCCTTAAAGTGATGTGTGTCATTTATGTAACAGAGAGAACAAATTTTCAGATCATTAAGATTTTGTGTTTTTATCTATGGAAAATGTTGAAGAATAATTTGAAAATAAATTTAAACAAAATATCATTGTAGTTGATGGAAGCTGGTCAAGTTGGAGCTCATGGACAGAGTGTTCAGTCAAGTGTGGAAAGGGGGAAACCCGGAGAATGAGGACCTGCACCAATCCAGCACCACTCAATGGGGGCGCCACTTGCGTAGGGGACAGTGTCCAGACCAACCCCTGCGGCTCCATTTGTCCAGGTGAGCCCTCGAAATTGCTCTATGGTCAGCCCAGCTAGATTTCGCTTATAGGACTGCCACTGCTTTAATATATGACTAGATTGCATAGTCACCAAGCGGGATTACAATAATTTTATGAAGCTTGCGTCTCATGAAGAGACCATGGCATGTTCTCCTTTTTCTCTCTCTCCTTAATTTGCTACAGCATTTGGGATTGTTTTTGGTTTTGCATTTAAATAACAAAAAAATATCCTACTGAGAATTAGTTGCACAGTTGTTTAGATTCCTTCAGATAATTGGTGCATGGCAAAAGAAGCTGACACATTATCTGGGAGCCTGAAAAACATAGGACCCCACTGAACCATATGCAGATTTTTGGGGAGGAAGAAAACTTGTGTTGGAGCCGGCAGTAATTCTTTGTAATTGCCCCTTTTCCCTGTCGGAACTTTGCTTCATCCTGCAAAGTTTTTTCTCACGAGTCGTACCGAACGAGGGCGATGACTAAGAAAAAAGTTTGCATGAGACGGAGCCATTCACATCAGCAAGTGAAACAATTGACAACTAGAACGCATCATTTTGTCCCATCAGTAATAAAAAAGCTAGAGAAAAAAGTCGCAGATATTAATAACGATCATCGTAAAAGCTTTAAGCCAGGCCTCAGGCTCTGCCGCATTAGAAGTAAATCCATTAAACTGTTGTAAAGACAAAATGACCAGAGAGTGCGACTTGTCTCACCAGCATCTAACTGATTCATTACAAAAAAGGACAGAAAATGATCATTGGTAATTAGAGCATTTCCAGAATGAAGGGGAGAAATAATGACAATAATGACCCTTCAAGTTAATGTTTCTTTTTGCTATTATTGGTTCAGTTGGTGGAGTCAATGCATGGCCAAGAAATTAATAAGAACATTTGTCAATCATAATTTTGTTATAGGAAAAAAAGAAAATTTTCATAAAATTATCCTCGTCTTCCATTTGGAAAAAAAAGAGCTGCTTGAAAATTCGTAAAAAGAAGAGAATTAGAAAAAAAAATTATTATAAAATTGTTATTCATTCCTAAATTGATAAATCTGATATTTGTTTTGCAACATCCTTGAATTTATGGTCTGATGTATATAGCCAAGGGAATGTTTCCATCGAGTTAAGCAGAAGTTCTCCTTGATAAAACTGATATTGGTGTAATTCACTGCAATCATGCTGGACAATCTCTACAATCATTTCATTCCAACGAAGGAAATTCCTGGAGGGGGGGAAAAACACACAACCTCTGAGGATTTATAGAAATATGGCTACCACATCACGCACCATTAAGTTATTCATATGAATTCTTTGCTTGCTGTAGTCGTATTAATTGTTCTGTTTTGTTACCGTTTCATCCCTCTCTTCCGAGGGTGACAGAGTCAATGTTCTCTGCTTATTGCTGCACTATGTGAAAATACAGTCCTGTTCCGTCAGTTTATTGCGATATGGGTTTTTCTTCTTTTGTTGTGTGTGAAATATCGATTTCCTGTCGAGAAGATCTCAATGAATGACGCTTTTCAACATTATCAAGTGAATAACTAAATGCATGTTACAATTAGTAAAGCTTGCCTTTAATTGTTTTATTCAAGGCAATTTTTTTGGATCAAAGTCGTAAACTGTATTCATTTATACAGCTGTTATGCAGTTTGGCATGAAAAAGCTTAGTTATTTGCATTTGATTAATATGAAATTGTTTTTTTGTGCGTCTCAATAACTGTAATTTTCTTCGTTTCCCATGCATTAATTGAAAAAAAAAATCATGTAATTGATTCTTTTACATAACGTGCATGTTAATCATTCGTGGTTATTAGAAATCATTATTAACATATCATTTGAATACCTGTACCGTAATTGTTCTGTTATCTCCCCTTTTCTGCTAACTTCAGAAAAAGGAGGTAAGAAAGTAGTACTGCTTTATTTTTATTATTCATGCATCTATTTTTTTATGTCTTTCATCATCATTACAAGTAAAGTATCATTTGGTTGCAATTTTAGTTGCTAATTTAATGAATTATTTGGTGTCATTTGTTTCTTTCTTCAATGTTTGGACTCTATATATCATAGATTTGATCATATGATATATATTCAGTAAATGTACTATATTTCTATTATAACTTTTCTAGAAATACTCTTTCTTTAGATATGACTGTTGTGATTAGAGATCTCTTATTTTATTTCGTTGATAAAAAGCTTGCAGCTTATAATGGAATTTTTTGCTTTCAATTAAATGCACCAGCATTTATTTTATAAGAAACTTTAACGAATATCAAAAGTGATATCAAGAAAAATTTATTATGTACATGTATATGCCTATGCAAACTTAGTGCAGGCATCTTGTACAGATGTGCATGTGCAATTGTGCTATAAAATGTGTGGAATGAGGTTGGAAATATCTTTAAATCTCCTGCTTGATATAAAATGGCTGCTTCTTTGTTGTAGTTGATGGAAGATGGGGTGCTTGGTCCTCATGGTCAACTTGCAGTACGGAGTGTCAGCATCACAGGAAGAGATACTGCAATGACCCTCCGGCTAAAGATGGCGGAAGTTACTGCATCGGCAATGATCTAGATGGGGGGAATTGCACAGGGGGCAGGTGCAGAGGTGAGAAACTAGCTGAAAGGGCGCCATCAATGAAAAATAAATTTAGTTTTATCTGCAGAAAAATGAAATGTAATTTGGCAATGAAGTGTCGCACATTGTTCAGAAAAACACCAAGGATTTTTGGTCACTCATATATATTGCCAAAGAAACTGAATTAATTAAGGTCTAGTTTTAAGAATTAGGCAAAATTTACAGTCCAGTTTATGAAAGGATGAGAAATGATTGACAACTGGTTGAGCAATGATGGAACAAAAACGGTATACATCTGGGGTTTCCATCATGGAACTAAATTGTTGCTTCAATATATATTTCCCACCGGAAAACTTTCTTCCAAGTGTTGTCCAATGTGTGACATTCTGTTGATCATGGAAGGTTGTCTCCTGGGATACTGCTGGGCTTTTAGTTGTATAACTCTTTTGTGTTTCTAATGTCACTTGCCTGCTGGGTGCATGGAAGTCAACAAATCCAATTTAAGGAGTATGAATATCATAAAATTTCTGCAAAAAAGTAGTCAATATAATTATATTACTGAAGTATGTTAATCACAATTTGATGTGCATGTTTAACTAGGGTGGGGAGATGTAAAAGTTGAGTTGAATTGAATTTTAACATCTTATCTGTTAAAAAAATTCTAAACAGATTTTTATTGCTGTTGTAAAATTGTGATCGATCGTTGCAAATTTCAGAAGAAAAAAAAGTTCAACCTTAAAATACCAGCTTCTGGAATATTATCCTTTCAGTGCAAAGATTTTATTAGCTGTTGATTGCGAGAAGGGGAAAAAAGATAGATCTCCAGGGTTATAAAACCACAAGTTTTTTTAAAAGCAGAACTGGAAGGAGAGTATAGATTAGGTTACAGGATGATGAAGCAATTACAAGATACAGGTTACTCCTTCCAAAAAACTTGAGACACTTGTTCAATTAGCGATGTTGTTACTAATTTAATTTTCCCTCTGGTAGCCAGGGAGGTTTTTTTTTTTCTTTTTTGGGGGTAAAGGGTGAAGAGATAAAGGAGGCCTTCATGGTTTGATGAGATCCTCTCAAACAAAAATGAGTTTGGCATTTATGTATTTCCTTGTCTATGCTGGGTTGATAGGTCTCTAATTAAGCCCACAGAAAGAGCTGTTTATCTCTCAAATTCAAATTGACCAGAATGGAGTCGGTCCTGTATAGTTGTATAGTTTCTCCAGGGAACTTCTAGTTTGCCAATGTCAATATTAACTGCCCTTGCTGTTAATCAAAGCATTTATTGTTATTTTTTGCCAATTTCATTTTTAAAAAAAGAAGTGCTACTTGTACATAATGGCTTATCAAATGTTTAAAATGTTCTTAATATATTAAAATTTGGGTGAAAAAAATTTATATCCAATTTGAACCTTAAATTATCATTTTATTGTCCAAATTTGTTTAAACTTGTTTTATGCCTCCCAAAATAGCGAATTATAAGATCAATAAACAAATATAGCTCCCTACAAAAAACTTCTGTTAATTAAGTTTTCACAGCTAGAGTTTTCATCACGGGATCTTTTAATTTTCTTATCCTATCAGTTTTGTTCCATTGGTTAAGTACAAAAAATTTCTTCACAAAAATAAAAGAACTTCAAAGCAACCACTGAAGTTGGCTGACTGTGACATAGAAAGCAAGAGAGTCAATTGATTTGTTAGTCAATAGATTGCCAGCATGCACGCAGGAATTATTAACCAGTTTATCGCAGATTTGGGTTTTAATTTTTCCGGGTATTAAGGGTAATCATCCTATGACAGTCGTTGCTTGGAAATTACTTTTTTTTCTCTCACTTTGTTGCTGCGGATGTATTATTGAATAGATTAGTTTAAAAACAACTTTCATGTTTGAGAATTAATTGATTTTTTCTATGTTTCTAACACTTAAAAAATTATTACGGTTTATAGAATATGGAAATTGTTTTTGCTGCAGTGCAAGATTATGTTGTTTGTGCAGTGTCTGAATTTTTCCTGTAAATGGTAAGGGAAGCCTGAGAGAGAATTTCAATCTCACGGGGATTCCCATATTGTAATATGGAGGTATTTTAGCAATAATATTCAGCGCAACTTATTTCTCTTTGTTTGGATGAAGTTCAGTCCTTCTCATGTATTACTATATATTTTGTTGTTCTAGGAAAGCAAATAGAGATAATCGGCCCCTCCCCAACTAATCCCACAAACGCCGACGCCCCGAACCCAGACGACGGTAAGAGAGGTCATGTCCAAACCTTCCCAGCATGCCGTGTGATAACTTACTTCTAACTCGAGAAAAAAATATTTCTCACGTATTTTATACACACCTCTCAGACTAATACACTTTTTTTTTTTTTTTTTAAAAGCTTGATTTATTTCAATATTCAGAAATGCTGATTACCACCATGATAATGGCAGAACTAATACATAATATAACTGAACTAACATTAGTATGGAACTGTATTCATAATGCATTTGAATATGCGGTAATGCATTTGCAGAGAGAAGAATAAGATTGAACAGGAATTTTAATGCAAACTCTTATTGCTAATGGATCTGATAAAACACAGAGTTTGGGGAATAAAAAATTTATTTAGTGAATTTGTCAATTCAAAAATATGAAAATAAAAAAAAGGTAAAGATTGCAGAGATATTTTCGGGTAATATACATTTTTAGGTCACCTGAGTCACTCAGGTGACCTATTGCAATTGGTCTTCGTCCGTCGTCGTGCGTCGTGCGTCGTGCGTCGTGCGTTAACAATTTTACATTTTTAACTTCTTCTTGAAAACTACCAGGCCAATCGTTACCATTTTTGGTGTGAAGCATCTCTATGGTAAGAAGAATCTAAATTGTGAAATTTATGGCTCTACCACCCCTGGGGTGCCGCGGGCGGGGCCAAATATGCAAAAAAAGCCAAATTTTCAAAAATCTTCTTCTCTACTTCCACACATGTGAGGAAAAAACTGAATGCATGGTTATGATGTCCATGAGGCCCTCTACCAAAATTGTGAAATTTATGGCCCCTGGGTCAGGGGTTCTGGCTCTAGGGTGGGGCCAATATGGCCATATGGTAAAAATGTATTAAATCTTAGAAAATCTTCTTCTCTACTACCATATATATTTGTTAAAAACTAAATGCATGATTATGATGTCCATGAAGCCCTCTTCCTAAATTGTGAAATTCATGACCCCTGGGTCAGGGGTTCAGGCTCTAGGGTGGGGCCAATATGGCCAAATAGTAAATATGTATTAAATCTTAGAAAATCTTCTTGTCTACTCTTATATATATTTGTTAAAAACTAAATGCCTGATAATGATGTCTATGAAGCCCTCAATCTAAATTGTGAAATTCATGACCCCTCGGTCAGGGGTTCAGGCTCTAGGGTGAGGCCAATATGGCCATATAGTAAAAATGTATTAAATCTTAGAAAACCTTCTTCTTTACTACCATATACATTTGTTAAAAACTAAATGCATGACTATGATGTTCTTGAAGCCCTCTACCTAAATTGTGAAATTCATGACCCCTGGGTCAGGGGTTCAGGCTCTAGGGTGGGGCCGATATGGCCAAATAGTAAAAACGTATTAAATTTTAGAAAATCTTCTTCTCTACTCCCATATATATTTGTTAAAAACTAAATGCATGGTTATGATGTCCAAGAAGCCCTCTACCTTAATTGTGAAATTCATGACCCCTCGGTCAGGGGTTCAGGCTCTAGGGTGGGGCCTATATGGCCAAATAGTAAAAATGTATTAAATCTTAGAAAATCTTCTTCTTTACTCCCATATATATTTGTGAAAAACTAAATACCTGATAATGATGTCCATGAGGCTCTCTACTAAAATTGTGAAATTCATGACTCCTCTGTTAGGTGTTCATGCTTTAGGGTGGGGCCAATATGGTCATATAGTAAAAATGATTTAAATCTTAAAAAATCTTTTTCTCTACTCCCACACATGTGGGCAAAAAACTGAATACATGGTTATGATATCCACAATCTCCTTTACCTAAATTGTGAAATTCATGGCCCCTTGGTCAGGGGTTCAGGACATGAGGGGGGGGGGGGGGCAATATGGCAATAAAGTGTTAATGCATATTATGTTTAAAAATCTTCTTCTCTATTCTCACACATCTGTATAAAAAAAACGACTAATAATTATGTTTACCAGGAAGTCCTCTACTGAAATTTTAATTTTCATGTCCCCTGGGGTATGGGTTTTGACTCTAGGGCAGGGCCAAAATGGATGTATAGATGTTAATGCATATAACGTTAAAAAATTATCTTCTTTACTCCCACACACCTAAAAGGAAAACTGAATTCATTATTTTGTAGACCAGATCTTTTAGTTTTTCACCAAAATTATAGGTTTCACAGTTCTTTTTGAATTAAATGTGGTTGTCATTACAAATTTATAATTTTTCTACTCCAGTATGAAACCTTATTAATTAGATGCATATATGAGACTCCATGACAAGTTTGTGTATTGGATATATGCTACTCAGGTGACCGTTAAGGCCAATTGGCCTCTTGTTCAAAATCCGGTATGAAATATTGGGAACGGGGTTGGTAGGTGCAGAAGCTAGGGAGAGTTCTGTACCTACAGGTTAGAATATGTTTAACTTCACACATTACCTATCAGAGAGAACTTTTAATCAATACTAATTTTGTATATTGCATGCTAAACCTCAGCTGGAAATAATGAGAGGCTGGCAAAAATTAACAATGTACCCCTAAGGTACCAGGATAAAAAAATCCCTGGGTTAATCAATGGGAGAGGGAAAAAAGTGTTGATTAAGAGGAAGGCTGGGGTGGGAAAGGTTGATTAATGAATAGATATATATGTGTGTGATTGTGTGACTTATCAGAATAGCAGAGGGTGCCTCACTATGGGAGTTGAATGCCGTGCCATACTTTACAATGCTAAACTTTAAGAGAATTATTTTTCTGGTCTACATCTGTCATTTTTATATACACTTCTCTGTTGACTGCACATGCGGACAATGTCATGATTCAGACATATTGTTAATATTAACTGACAACATGTAAAACTCAACTCTGTAAAGTGAAAACCCATGTAGGTAGTTTTCATTAATGACATTTATGGGTCCAACTCCAGCACCCCCCAGGGTAAGAGGGAATTCCGACCGCCCATTAAGCCGTTATTTTACTTTTTGCCGCACATTCTTAAGAATTGTGAACTATCCACTCTTAATTCTTTTTTTTCCAGTAGAGAATAATCTGAATTTAGCATCTATCTATTCTGCATGTCTTTTGGTTAGAGAAGAATTTTTTTTCTTTCGATTTTGACATGACCTCTTCAAGTCTGTTTGGACCCCTCTCATTTTTCTTTTATTAGCAGCTTTGATAGATGTAGAGTGAATTCTCCAACCTTTAGATGTGTCAGTAAGCATAGATCATAAAAATCAGAATAAATTTCTTTTTCTTTTGATAGATAGAATTGTGAGAAGTAGAAAAAGGGAGTTGAGAGAGAAAGTCTTGGCTTTTTAGTTCCTTTATACTCATATCTCTGACTCATTCACAGCATCTGAAAATGAGTGAAAACTGTTTTATGACTTAATGATTGAGAATAAAAACTCTCAATAAATCATCAATAAGATAAGGTCCAGTTCATTCGGTTCTTCATCTGGTCAGCCAGAGAGAGAGAGGGCTTCTCCTCATTTTTGTGTCACTGATATTTATGACCCTATACCAAATCAGAAGTACCAATTTCTCCCCCACACCATGTTGTATGGTCCTAAATGTGATGAATTAAATGTCAACTTTTTATGCTTGTTTTGTCCTTCGATTTGCAAGAGGTCACAAGGTGCTTTGATCAGCAGCAGCAATGTGATGTTTGAGCAATATGGCTGACCAATATGGCTGTACAAGATGGCAGAGGGTTGCTGGTTGGCGTTGCTATGACATTGACTAGCTAGCTGGCTCATTTGCTCATGGACCCACAAACATATATATAGATATCTATATAATAATTATTGTATATTAAAGAAATAATGCTGAATTTCTAACAGACTTGTGTCAGAAAATTTAAATACTCATAGTGTGTATGTGTTTCTCACAGACTGTTTTGGTTTTAAAATGACAACAAAATTTAATAATTTTTGTTCTGCATTGGCCATATTTTTTTCAGCCATTATATTGTTTGCAGAGGAGCATCATGAATTCAAATGCATGTATGAGGCATTAGTTATCTTGATTAACAAGTTTTAATTGTTAAATTATTTTGTTACAGTTCGAGGAATTGGGATTGAAGATGCCGATCATGGACTCTTGGAACAGAATCCATCCAGAGAAGGTAAATCATAGGGGACTAAACTTTTGGGTGAAGGGGGATGGAAGCAAGAAGCAATTAAACAACAAAAAAAGGTGTACAAGACTTTCATTATATCATGGTCTTCTTTTACTGGAAAATTCATCAAGAGATTTGCTTTGCTGTTGCTTTTAAAGTTAATGAATGAGACAGTAACTGACATATATTTCTACAATTTTATTTTTAAAGTCCTTGTTTTTGCAAGGCACCAAGCCGAACCATTGCTCTTCAACTGTCAAGAGCACTGATGAGGCTTTCTGTCATCTAGGAAAAGCCTGGTTTTTCGGGAGTATAAATACCTTTATGTAATATCAGTAGATTCTCCGTTTGTTTTCGCTTTTCGGTAACTTTTTGGAAAAAGTATCATTCCTGGAACTATTATCTCATGACTGCATGTACACCATAAGAATAAACTTTCAAGTGACACAATCTTCATCATCAGACGGCGGATTTTTCATGGTCGTAATCTTCTCATTTTTACCTCAGTGTCTTCAGAATTTGAACAATTTTCATTTTTGAAATATTTTTGTCTGATAACCAAACAACAAATTACTTGATTTATTGTTTGGGAATTGATTTGGCAGTGGGGGAAGACTCAAATTTACCAAGAAAAATGCATCTCACGAGACAAATTTTAACTTATCGTTAAAGCTGAAAAATGTACAGCGTCGTAAGATCATGCATCTTTTCATTCTCGTAATCTTTTGTTTATGTTAAATGCGGTGGCTTTCACATGCTTTTTCGTCTATGTATGCTGAGAATAGAAAATGCAGCAGTGAGATAATTTGATCGAGACAATCCAGATCAAGACTTTTACGAAATTATCTTTACGTCAATCTCGTATATAGCATAATCTGTCAGGGCGATAGACCCAGATATTGTCTGCAGAGAAAAACAATGTGGATTTTCTAAACAGATATTTTTTTGATTATGGAAAAAAAAGCTATCTTAAAATCTGTTGGAAGTTAGGAAGAGAAAAAATTTGGTTTATGTATATTTTAAAGATAGGAAATCTTTGTGATACAGTATAGATATTGTAAAATTATGCATAAAACTTAAAAATAAAATTTCATTTTCCCCAGTGATGTACAAACCTTTCCTCCTTAATTTCAATCACATTTTTAATTTTAAAAAAAGTAGAAACAGAAAGAAAAAGGATTTTGTAGATTTTACATTTCACCCCCACCTGTTCTTTATATATTGTTTAATCATATCAGATGTTGTCTCAGAAAATAAATGGATTTGTCTGTTGTAAAATTTGAAGATAAAAACCTAGCCTACATTTCCTGTGGTTCCCTCCCATAGAATGATCTCAATCTATACCCAATAAAACATGACAAGTACGGCCTATATCAATCTTTTAGCCAAAAAACCCCCCAGATTTGAATTTGTCATTCATTATTTATACAGAAATTTAGGAAGTTGAAACTCTCTCCAGAATGTCTTCAGTAAATTGTCCATTAGATTTAATTGCTAGCTGATTTAAGAATTTTTTTAGATTTTTTCTTTTGGGACGAAATAAAAACCTTTTATCTTTTTTCAAATACTTTTTTATATGCTCAAATTTGTAGTCCATGGACATTACAGTGTGTTCCCATGAAGAAATAGTTGTATAAAGTTTTTTGACATCGGGGATTGACGAAGACATACGCTGTTTATTGTAATGTTTTTCTCTTATAATACAGAGCAAAAAAACACAATTTTCATGTCCCATTAAGTAATTATAGCTAAAAACAAGGCTTTCTCAGGGTCGTAAAATAGACATCTACTCTTTTAAAACATTTGTCTACCCATACAAAAAAAAAGCACTAAAAAGTTATACCTATGAGCCCTTAAAAAAGTTACAAAAAAGTCATAACTAAGTTAGCACAATTTGGAACCATCTGATCAATTATGGTTCCAAATTAGCATCAAAAAGTTATACCTATATTGTAACTTTTTGCTTAAGTACAAAAAAGTCATAACTAGAGTGTAACTATTGACAATTTATTTTTTTCATAAAAATAAATAGGTATAAAAAAGTTATCAAAAAGTTATAATAAAGTTATCATTTAGGTACAAAAAAGTTACAAATTAAAGTTACAGAAAAGTTATCATTTAGGTACAAAAAAGTTATACATATAGGTATAGAAAAGTTATCATTTAGGTACAGAAAAGTTATAGATGTAGGTACAGAAAAGTTATACATATAGTTACAGAAAAGTTATCATTTAGGTACAGAAAAGTTATACGTATAGTTACAGAAAAGTTATCATTTAGGTACAGAAAAGTTATACATATAGTTACAAAAAAGTTATACATATAGTTACAGAAAAGTTATCATTTAGGTACAGAAAAGTTATAGATGTAGGTACAGAAAAATTATACATATAGTTACAGAAAAGTTATCATTTAGGTACAGAACAGTTATAGATGTAGGTACAGAAAAGTTATACATAAAGTTACAGAAAAGTTATCATTTAGGTACAGAAAAGTTATAGATGTAGGTACAGAAAAGTTATACATAAAGTTACAGAAAAGTTATTGTTTAGGTACAGAAAAGTTATAGATGTAGGTACAAAAAAGTTATCATTTAGGTACAGAAAAGTTACACAGAAAAATTACAGATGTAGGCAAAAAATATCTATCTGTATCATAAACTTCAGATAAACAAGAATAGAATTCCAGGGTCCCCCGCCGGTCAAGCAGTATACTAGTATACTGTACATTGGAATATTTTCAAAAATTCAGGGCTGTTCCAGAATTAAATGTGTGGGGAGGTTGGGAGGAACATTTTTTTACCCCCACCACCCATTTTTTTTTTTGTATTTTTCCTGTCGCAAATATATCCAAAATACTACAATCTAATAGAACTTGACCAAAGTATTAGCGGTATAAACATTTGGTATAAATTTAATAAAAATCCTTCAAAATTTGTAGGCATGAGAGCGCTTACAAAGTCACAAAGTCCCATAACTCCAACAAAAAGTATCGACCAATGCTAATTTTTGAACTTGACCAAGATAATAGTGGTATAAACATTTGGTATAAATTTAATGAAAATCCGTCAAAATTTGTAGGCATGAGAGCGCTTACAAAAAAGTGTGATAAATCCGTCACAAAGTTCCATAACTCCAACAAAAAGTATCGACCAATGCTGATTTTCGAACTTGACCAAGGTAATAGTAGTATAAACATTTGGTATAAATTTAATGAAAATCCGTCAAAATTTGTAGGTATGAGAGCGCTTACAAGGTCAATTTTTGGATAAAACAGAGTCATTATTGTGATCAAAGTCCTATAACTCCAACAAAAAGTATCGAACAATGCTGATTTTCGAACTTGACCAAAGTATTAGTGGTATAAACATTTGGTATAAATTTAATGAAAATCAGTCAAAATTTGTAGGCATGAGAGCGCTTACAAAAAAGTGTGACGGACGGACACACGGACACACGGACGCACAGACGCACGGACGCACGGACGGACGCCCGGCATTTCTATGTCCCCGCACCGCGTTGCGGCGGGGGACAAAAAAAACCCCAGGTACATGTACAGGTGTTATACTGATGAAAAAAAAGTCCCTCATGTTGACATGAACTTTTCATCAAATTGTTTTTGCTCTTGATTAGGAATTTAAAATCATATCTGTTCATGTGAGCAGAAGAACACAAGTCAATGTTTATGTTAATCAATATGTTTACTGAATTATATTTACATCTAATGAGTATGCTTTCCTCCATTTCTTATGGAAACTTATAGTTAACGCCTTGTTTAACGATTGGTCGAAACCTATAATGACCTTAGAAAAATCATTGAAATAATCAGGATATCAATGCAGACTCACATTCCCATTGAAGACAATTTGGCTGTTTCTTTTAGCTAACGTACTGATGCACATTAAAAATAATATAGTAAATTTAACTTACTCTTTACAAACAATTTATTAATTTGTTAAAAGAAAGATGTAAATATAAACAATATAACTTTCTTTGACGATTCATGCAGGTAATGAAGGGAGCAATGATTGCAGAAAAAATTTACATAACTCGCTAATGCGGGTAATGTATTTTTTCTGCAATGTCGCTACATTCATATCCCGCATATGTCACCAAAAAAAGCATTTTATTGTTTACATAATTATCTCAAATCATTACAGACCCTATATGCAAGTTTTTTAAATAAAGCAATAATCTGACATAAAAGCATTTGGGATTACATGTGTGTCTAATGTTCTTGCTAAATTTGAATAGAAAGTTTGAAAAACATTATTTTGTAAACCAAAATTTGACCAACACCTTCATAATTAAAGCATGTTTTAGGTTAAATTCCTAACATATACTAGCATGATTTTGTTCCAAACATACTAGTATGATTTTTAAAACAGTCCTGGTTCTAGATGATACCAATGACCTGCAGTAATTTATCAGCAAACAACTGGATCTGTTTCTTGAATCTGTTGAACTTCCTAAAATGTATAAAAAAGAATGTTTCATTATGGCAATTTCTTACTACATGTACTTTCATTGTAACTGTTAAAATCCTTGACAACTACCTTATACTTAAAACAGAAAATTATAAAGCATACCAAGTTGAATATATATGTGACCAGCACCTGGCAGGTGAAAACTGGTTTCTGTTTACATGGCTGCATGTATTTCTATGGGAACGGTTGCTCTTGCATATGATCTCTTTCATAGTATTATCCTCGTCCTCCATTAATCTAAAAGAAGGCAATAATATTTAAAACATGATACTGTTTGACAATTTTCAATATATGTAGCATAAATTATTATTAAATATCAGTAAAACTTTTCAATTCTCTGTTGACCTAGTACCTCCCCCCCCCCTCTAAAAAAAAGTCAACATTGATACAGCATGCAGTTGCCATTATATTCTCAGATTTACAATAATTCATTTACTAAAAGATATACATAATATATGGTTAAAAATTTAAAATCTGTATATCTTTACTTGATAAACACACACACTTACTTTTTTCATCTTGTATTAATGATGTATCTTCAATCTGGTGTACAGTCTGCTAGCTGGACTTGGTTGGGATTTTTTCTGCAATACAATGATACTCTTTTTAAAAGAGTCGGCCATAATTTGATTACATATAGAATGTACATCACTTAGATTTACATGGCTGCATAGGCTTTGATATAGATGATAAAATCATGCACTTCTTATTAGAATTCTAGAAATATTCCAAATGTAATTCATTTCTAAGTGCAAAGCAATAATATAGAAATTGAGATAAGCAAACACAAATGAATTATTTAAAATGACTTGTTTGTACATCAGACTTACACTGAATGGAAATGGTCATCAACAACTAAAGCCATATCATCCAGGTCTTAAGCATGTCTATCTTTATGAAACCACTGCTTGCAGTTTCATTACTACATACAACACGCTGTGATTCTGCATATTTCTTGAAAAAATCAGGAAAATCTTCACAACAACTCCTGTCTTCTTTGCCCATTTCAAAATTTGATGGCGGAATGGCAATTGTCCAATCAGAATTCACGAAAATCAAAGTTTGAAATTTTGGCCAATCACGATACAGCCACGATTAATACCGGGATAAATCTTTAAAATTTATTTTGGTTAAAAAACAATATTATTTACTTAATATTATCTTAAGAATTCTGCATTTAATTAAAACAAATATTAGTAATATTTTCTTTCCTTACAACCTGTTAGTTTTTTAACCGATCATCAAAACTGGGCATTTCCGGTCTCAAGAGCCGCCATTTTGAATAATTTGAGGGAATTTTAAAAACTAAATCAATTTAAATACCAATGCATTTTTACAATTGATGAATATGTAAAACCAAAAATTATAACACCTTATTTAAATAAAACATGTTTCCCAAAGTTTATAACACAGTCCTTATAGCTATGTGCTGTTATAAATTACGATGAGAGAGAGGCTTGTACTGGGAAAACATACAGATGGAAATAGCAGTACTGTTCTTTGTTAAAAGCATGTCTATTAATGAAATATGTGAATAAATATGATGAACCCATCTCATAATAACAAACAATGCTACCACCCCTCCCCAGCCCCCCCCCCCCCTTTCTTCGCATGCATTCGATGTCGTGGGAAAATTCTGAATCAATTTCTAGAAATCTACTCTATTCCTTTCTTCATGGGGTAGGCCATGAAAAGTTGGAAAAATTTTCAGTGATAATATAAAGTTGATGCTACCCCTTAGTATTTAACAGTGTTTAAACGAACTCGTAATATGTCTAATGATGTTCAAGAGACCGATAACAAAATAATGCTTGCAGGAGCAAAATAAAAAATGTCTGCTGGTCAAAACATACACATCAACTTTTTATCTTAAACAAACATCAGTGTCATCACAGCACGGACTAAGCATGACCTCTTTAGACACCCTTTACTGTTAACCTGGGATGTGTGTGCGTTCAGGCGGAAAGTGATTTCCTGTTACTGCCTTATAAAAACAATAAAATTTTGGACAGGTGTTTGTGTTGCAATTGATGGACTGGATTCCCGTTATAATGGTTATGTCTTAGTGATTTTACTACCCAGATCAACCTACATCTACCCCCCCCCCCCACTTATCGTGATTTTTATAAAAAACAAAGATATAACGATATTTTATATTAGTTTTTAGATTTATTGTGATAAAAGTCTACTTTAGACTTGAACCTCTTGGATAAGATACCCTTAAATTTTTAGTGTAAAAATGACAAAGTCCAAACACATTCACAAATTGACTAAGTTCAATGTAGGTACATTTTAGTTATACTGAAAAGTTTCTAAGTTCAATGTAGGTACATTTCAGTTACACTGAACATTTTCTAAGTTCAATGTACGTACATTTCAGTTATACTGAAAAGTTTCTAAGTTCAATGTAGGTACATTTTAGTTATACTGAAAAGTTTCTAAGTTCAATGTAGGTACATTTTAGTTATACTAAGAAATTTCTAAGTTCCATGTAGGTACATTTTAGTTATAGGGCAAAAAGTTTAAGTCCAATCTAGGTACAAAAAAGTTATAACTTTTATGTGCCTAAATCTTAGGTACATAAAAGTTACACTTTAGTTACAGAAAAGTTATGACTAAGTGTAACTTTTTTTGGTATGGGTACATCAGTCATGTGACCACTCGACAAGCCAGCTGCAAGTCAGTTACGAGGGAGACCACCTAGTCCCCCCCATGTAACTGGACCACCCCTCTTGTCACAGGGGTCATATCTTATTAATGACCATAATGTACATGATGATAATTTAATCAAAAAATGACTTGTGTGTACTTCTGTATGCTGGAAGTCTTGGGGTGGGGGGGGGGGGTGTTGTCTTGTTTAATTACAGTATACTAAATTCAGTTAAGATTGTTAGAGAATTTTGTGTTTAATATAGTTATGGTAACAGATGAGGAAGTACTGGTAAACAGAATATGAAATTTTTTGATAAAAAGTAATTATTAATTGTTTTATTTTCCAGCGACAAATACCTCGACCAACAACGACACTTTGATCATGATTATCGGACTCTGCATTGCGGTTGTCGTCTTCGTGGTCGTCATTGCCATCGTAGTTTTTCTGTTGAAGAGAAAATATCAAAACCAAGGTAAATAGAAAATGAAGTATGTATAACTCACATGATTGTGCAAAAAATAAACCAATGAAGTTCTGTGCAAAAAATAAACCAATGATGTTCAAAAGAACATAGAGAAAAATGAGGGATAAAAAAAAAACAACCAAAACCCCACAAACCTGAGAGGAAAAAAAAGATGGAAATACTGTAAATTATTATGTGCTTCTGTGTTCTCTTTAAATATTGAGAGTTGGCAATGCCGGTTTTTTGTGCCTCTTTTCTCCATCTGAAAGAATTCAGTGCAATAAAATCGTCCAAAACTCTTTTGGAGAGGGTATAGGTTTGTGTCAGAATTCATTAGGAGTTCTCCCGAGTTGAAGGATCTGGAATATGAATATCTTAAGCCGAACTGAAAGAAAGTAATCTAAGGGATTATGAAACATGAATTATTTCCGTACTTTTATACTCAAGTTCTGTACAGCGACTCTCAGTTTTATTGGGCTCATGGATTTAGGACCCTATCAAATTGGATTACCAATGGGTTGTGGTTTCATGTTTGTCGTAAACTCTGGGTCTTAGGTCTCATTCATAAGCAGCAGACAAAATATGATTCCATCTTTAGTACGAAATATGAAATTTCATATTTTTTTTTGCGGGGTTTTTTCTCTCATATCACTAGGTCTCATAATTGAAATTCATTCAGCTTTCATTTCTTGAGCTCATCCCTTTTATTCTGTAGGACAGATATGAAATTACATAGTCTTGTAGCAATAACCTGCATCCAATGGTAGATTATGCGGCCGACTTATGCATCAGACTAGGTCTGGGTTTTTTTTGGAATTGGATAGATTTGAAAAGAACGAAATATATGGTCTGTCATAGAATACAAAGAAACTTATTAAGTGGAAAAGTTTTTAATATACAAATCTTACACATTTTGATAATCACAGTTTTTGATTTCGTGTACTTGGGTAAATTAAATTTTATCCCAATTTGGATTGCCAATTACATGAATTCACTTATCGTAATTAAAATCTTAAAATGATGTCATCAATCACCAATTTTATTTTACATTAAAAATACATATATGTTTATATATAATCTTAAAACAGAAAACTAAATGGAGGCAGTTTAAATTCATTAGGAATTAATTAGTTTCCATCGTTAGGAAAAGTGTTGGCTCATCAATTTTTCAGAGGGTGGAAGTGCTAGATTCAGCATCCGTGTATCGCCCACTTTCATAAGCAGCCATTATTTATTCATATACTGTAGGTGAGAGTCCTCGGAGTGTGCATCACTCAAACTCTTTACAGTGCCAGTAGTTGATACATCAAAGCCGATTTTACCTCTGAGACTGAAGACTGACCAGAAACTAATAAATAAGAGCCTAATTGAAATGGATTGACCTCCGCTA
Source organism: Magallana gigas (assembly GCF_963853765.1). Lineage (NCBI taxonomy): Eukaryota > Metazoa > Mollusca > Bivalvia > Ostreida > Ostreidae > Magallana > Magallana gigas. The sequence continues at coordinate 19,904,508 of NC_088859.1, read as the reverse complement.
AATACACACTTAGCGTGACTGACTTATTCGAAATGAAAGATACCTGGATATATAAGGGACAAATATTAATTTATTTTTGAGAGTAATACTCATTACTGTATATTTAACAAACCGTGGAAAAGAATTTAAGAGTATTTGATAATTTTTTATGATTTTACCGGTAACGGAAAATTTGTTAAAGCTGTTAAAATTCCATTAAAGAGCTTTTTAGGTTAAGATCATTTAATCTGTCAATTAGAAGGTTCATTTGGTTAAATTTATTTTCTATTAATGGGTAGAACTGCATTAAATATGTTATCACTTACATTTTAATCCAATACCCTGTTACCTCATAGTGCATTTGATTTTATATGAATTAAAATAAATGTACACTAATGTAGAATTTTGATTTGATAGAGTAAGTTCATATATTAAGTGGCATATTAAGTTCCTAATTGAGAGAAAAAGCGAGTGTTAAGTCTGTTCACTTTTTTTTTAAATAAGTAAACTAAATTTATTTTCAGGTTACATGGCAGGAAATATTCCACCAATAGGAAATGCAGAAGAGAAAAAGAATAAAAATGGACAAGGTATTTAAGCAAGCAAGCATTATAACTGTCAATTGCTGGGAAACACTTCAGAATCTTTTTGATATGCTATGTATGCAGAAATTGTCTGCATTGTTGATTTTAAATGCATAAGATATTTCAACAAGTGAAAAGAATTTAATTGATCTGCCAGCTAGGTTTCATTGTGAAGAAAGAACACAACATTTTGTTGATAGAAATGAGGAATTTTGTAATTTTTGGATGTTTTCTCCTTTGTTCATTATTGTAACATGCAACCCCCCTCTTGACACGTTTCAAGAACTCGAGTGAATCTGATGTGATCACTCATTTCCATTTATCAGTTATCGGTTTGAAATTCGAAAAAGATCCTTTCGATCCTCCTCCTTGCATGTTGTAGTGAGATATATCAACAAAATTATCATTATGGGTTTGTTTATCTTTGTATTATCTCTGGGAATTCAAATACCTTGATTAACAGCTAGGACAAAACCTCTCTACCTCTCTCTCTCTCTCTCTCTCTCTCTCTCTCTCTCTCAATATCATCTGGATGGAAATCATAAACCCTTTAACAAGTTATGATAATACTCCACGAACAAAAGGCGAGGCAAACCAGGTGGAAAATAATCCGCCTCATACAGGTGTTGTGGTCTTCTCCAACAATGCCTGTGTATACACGTAATATACATCAGGTAAAAAAGGTGATTTACATCTGGTGTCTGGGTGAAGCAATAAACGTTGTACGAGCAGCCTGCTTGTAACCAAATAATGGCAGTTTTTAGGGGGAGATCTTTACGGATTACAAAGAAATATTTGTTATTTCACTGCTCGTAACCACAGACCAGTTGTCTTTAAAAGTTTTGCTTGATCAAGAAATGAGGTGTGAAGTCTGGTTTCCAATTCTATCTTTTTGATTACCTTAGAGGTGATGGTACATAAATGTGTAAGAGATGAAATTTCGTTGCTGAAAATGTCACCTACACCTCAGAACAATGTTGGAATACTTGATGAATCTTTGTAATCTCTGAATCGTGACAAAGTTGCGAACATAAATACCGTTAGGTGTTAATTGACCTATACATTGAGCTATTGATTCGTATTCTACCATCCTAAACCCAATTACTTGGAGGTATCTTTAATTTTGTGATTATTGTTGTCATGGCAATAAACTGATGACACCAAGGTGACATAGATTGTTGCCACGGCAATGTCTTCTATTCTGACACCACCTGTCTACCCTGAATGTCAATTATTTCACTTAGATATCAGTGTTTTGCAATGCAGAAGTATGCGTAACATCATGTGTAACTAGCGACTCGATAATTGCTTATTTAATACACCAAAAAATGTTTGTGGTACTTGTAGATCAAATACTTGATAAAATTTTATATATTTTATCAGCAGTTGCATCAACATCATCATCAAGTATGATAAAATTTTATATATTTTATCAGCAGTAGCATCAACATCATCATCAAGTATTATTTATTATTAACTAGTTTTATGAAAATTGTAATAGGTTATTTTTGTGCACTGTATAACTGACTTCATTTGAAATTTATTTTTAGACATGATGTCAGTACAGCCAGACCTCACCCAGCAGGTGGTGGTGTTCCCACATCACAGTGCCTCCCCCAGCCCCTCCATAGAACCCCCAAACAACAATTACCCCACTGTGGAGAACATTTACGATAAACCAGATGTTGGATTGCCCATATATGCAGACCACAGACTTTCAAATGGATCTGTGCCCAACAGGTCATCCCCTGAGCTACCCCCTCCCAACTCTCCTCTCGTGATGAACTTGGTGCCGCCCAACCCACCTAATTTGTTGGATAGCAGACATTCTATGTCATCAGTTCAGTTACCTGCTAATGCTGAAACTGAGGCAGTGACATGGGGGTCATTTAATCATTCTGGTGGCAGACTGATTCTCCCAGAGTCTGGTAAGTTGGTGCCGCGACCAGGATATTTTTGGACTTCTAAATTGAATTATATAACTGGTTTCGTTACTGTAATGAAATTAAGCAAATTGGCATACCAAATGTATCTTTTAATTCTAAAAATAAAACTTGATTAAGATTATTTCTAAAATAATTTTTTTTCAGGTGTATGTATGACCATTCCTGAGGGAGCAGTAAAGAAGGGTCATGAAGCTGAACTATATCTAGGGGTTTGGCGAGATGACACTAACAGACCAAAAACGTCAGGTGCGTAACCTCAACAATCAAAAAAAAATAACCCACAAAGAACAGGGGGTATATCTCATACATCCTTACAATTGTAAACTTTGGTCGTTATCTGTGAATCATACAAGATGTGGAAACACTGTTGATTTCCTACAAGTGCCTATTTCAGTGTTGAGTACCAATATATAAGCCCTCATCAGAATTCTCATAAATTTCAAGATGTTTCGCCGTGCCCTATCGGATGTGCACCTGTGCTTTTTCTATAAACAATGCACAATTTATTTACTCGCAAAAAACTCATTACAATTGCTCCGTAATATAAGTTTTATATTCCTGCGAATGAAATGAAACATGCGCGCCGGTTCTTTTCATCGAATATCTCATTTCAAGTATTTTATTTTTGAGAACATTTTCAATGACATCGTCTCAAAGCCTCAATTTGCACTGAACAGGTGCTCTGGAACACATTCGTTTTGTTGACAAGAAGCAGTGCACCCATTGAAGTAAATGCTTGAACTAAAAACGGACATGAATATGAAATTGTTCAATTGGTTTGAGTGATTGAAATGCAAGTAACATTGTTGCATTTGTCATTTATGCTCTTTTTTTCAATCCCAAAAAAAGGAGGACTTTTTTTAAATCTGTTTTTTCTCAATGGGGCTTTAAATAGATTTATATAATCAGTAAGATTAAGAGATAGGGAGCAAAGTAATTGGAGTATATCTCGTAATATCTCATAAATGTGATATATTCAAGAAAAATATAATATATCCAATAGCTCACAAGTGCCAATCTTATATAACAAAATTCTGTTCAAATTTCACGATAATTTTTTTTTCATGGCTGGGAAAGCAACTTTTGTACTGCGATCAAGAGACCTTTGCCAGAATTATGAAAGAGCACATTGTATCCTTATCAAAATCTCATTTTAAACTGGTAGCCGAATTTAAATCTGAATTACTAGTGACACCAGTATTGTTTGTATGCAGACTGTGCATTTTTTCCCCTGTAGCCTAGACAAATATTGCGGAATTGCCAATATTACTTTACAGACAAATAATAAAACCCAGTGGTAAATGTCGTAATGTGGGCATTTTTTGTAACCTTGATCCGAAAATGCTAAGATGTCCTATGGGTTTGTCATATTTTATGACTTTTCAAAATGATAAAGAAAAAAAAATCCAATTTCCTCTTGGCACATAGAGGAAGGCATTTCGCAAAGGAGGCCTGGATAATGTTGATTATATATAGAGTTTGTTCATGCAATCCTGAATATAAAGCTTGTTGCAACGCTTTAGCGATAAAGCTGTTCTAAATGAAGTCTAACCCAGACCTAGGCAGAAAACTGGAATTGATATAGCATACCATATCTTTGAAGAACAGTGGTGTTCAATGATCCTTATAAAATACTTTGACAAAATAAGTCGTGGGTCAGCTCTCCAAAAGTACACTTGTTCTACATGCAAAAAATAATGAATTTTATATATGCCATAATTATGAACTCATCATGCTCAGTAGATTAATAAAAGTGCAAGTGCCAAATATCTATTAACATTTCTTGGGTTTTTTTTCTAGATGGTCAAACAATTGTTAGCCCAGTCATAGTGTGTGGGCCGAACGTGCCCGGAATCTTGATGAAGCCGATAATTTTGTCGTTCCACCACTGCGCCAGTATGAGGCAGGGGGGCTGGATGTTGTCTCTGTATAACAGCGACACACAACCCGAGGAGGCCCCTTGTTGGCAGGTAGGTGACACAGCATTATGAGCACAATGTCTGTTGATAAGTGTCCTGTCAAGCATATTTTGCCACCGAAAATGTCCCTGGTAACCAGTCGTAACCACATTCATTTTTTTCCCTTATGTCATTTAATTGTCAACATAATAAAAATTGTACTCTGCAAATTTTAAACATTATTTTATATGTGCATGAACCTCTCATTTTTATAATGGAAGCTAAGCAATGCATTTACATTGTTGTAAATCATGTTTATAGTAAGACTGTAAGAATGTGATATGGTGAGATAGTAGCCACGCATCATGATAATGTTCAAATATTTATTGGTGTAATTCTGTACAGGTAATTAAGACAAATCTCTTTCTCTGACCCACAGACCACAAACATGTGACCATCACACCTCTTTATAGTGCAGGGCTTGACACTGTGGTCAATTTGATATGCAGCTTGTTAAGCATATCTTTTTGATTGGCAGATCCAGCCTCCAGAGCTATGATAATTTTTCTGTAGTTGTCAATAAATCAAGCTCTATATGAGGAAAAGTGGGGGGTTTTTTGATTTTGGTTTTTGAAAAGTACAAACATTATTCCTGTTGTAATGGTTTTTTTATCTGGGGAATGAATTTCGAAGTCTCAAGGTCTATGTCTTATGTATAGGATTTCAAAAATCGCAATAAATGACAGTGCCAACTTGCATATGCAGCGTTTTGTTCACGTAATTGCTTATTGTGCCTGGTTTGATGTACAGGTAGAGGAATTAAGATTTCTTTGAAGTTAGAATTTCAACCAGTTTTACAACCCATCCCAAAACTACAGGAATAGATTTGATCAAATTGAAAAATCTTTTTGTTATTTTTCTTCTACCGCCCAGCAGATTATATTATTTCTCTGCGTCATAAAACTTCTGCTTTTCTTTCCCATGCAGACCTCAGACTCTGTATCAAACTAACAGAATGGATATTATATAAAGATCGGTGAATTGTGAACGTAACATGTGAGGAAAAGTTTTTGGTTTTTTTAACGTAGAGTGAAACAGATACGGTGATGATAGTCGACAGATGGCAGTTAAGCGCTACTTCCTGTTGTCATTTGCAGAAGTTTGACATTTTCTGTAACCCAATGATAAATATTTATGTAATAATATTGGCAAGGGTTGCTCTGCTTGGGTTTCCGTTACTGATTATTATCCCGAGGAAGTAAAAAATAAGGTGATGAAAATACAGATCACGAAACAGGGCTTTTTTCTTCTTTTTGTATATAGATATATCATTTTTGGACTTGATTTGATAATTTCAATTTTGCATCTGCGAAGAGCAAAAATTCATGAATCTGTTTCAAATTCCACAGATAATATTTCAAAGAGAAAAATTTGAAGAGAAAGCAAAAAAAAAAAAAAATGCTCATTTTCAAAATTGACAAGCCAATGAAAGTGTTTTGATATTCCCTTTTACATGTACTACAAATATATTCACCAGACAATTTTCGTACAAAGAATGGTGATTTTTGTGGTATTTGTGGTCCAAATTGATTTTATCTGAGTAAGGTCACGGTGCCTTTAGTGATGCATAATTCCCGAGATAGTGTTGCATTCTGGTGCTGTAAATGTCCACTTCAGACATTGGTCAGTGTAGATAGGGGGTAACCTGAGCCGTGGTCTGGGAACAGAGACTTAGCAGAGAGGTCTGTTTGTGGTTACCCAGGGAACCATTAATACCATAATTCCACCATAAAAGTGGGCACGTCAGTTGTGACCCAATACTTCCCCATGTAATTTGTGTAGGAAGTTTTTACAGAAATCATGGAATGATATACCACAGGCTCGGAAGCCCAGCCAGTCATGGTCATTTTTGCTGCCATTTGTCCCATTGTGGTCACTGCTAATTGATTTAATCACAAACTTGCACATTTTGCAGTGATACCAGCAATAACTTATAGCCATGTCTTTGTTTTCTGCAGAAATTGGTGACCCTGGGTCAAGAGACCATTAACACTCAAGTTTATGCCCAACTTGATCCAAACCAGTGCCATGTCATGACGGAACACATGCAGTGGTACACCCTGATAGGAGAGGCCGTCCCCGGGGGTCGACCGGTCAAGATTCTACGCCTAGCAGCCTTCGCCTCCAATACGCCACCCTCAGTAGAATTCAGCATCAGGGTTTATGTCGTGGAGGATACCCATGATGCTCTGGAGGTATTCAATAAAATAACAAAGTCAATAAAACTACTTGTCCTCAATATTTGTGAATATTTCTCTCTAGGAATAGTAATACAGTACATGTATCAAAATTTCATTCTCCAAGAGCACGATCCCAGCCCAAATGGTCTCAATGTCTGTTAACGAATTTAAACTAAGGCTATTATAACATGACAAGTTATATTTGTTATGACAAAACTTTATTTTGGCAGAAAGTCTTCAACTAGTGCGTAGAGTGAAAAATAACCATGTTGAAAATATGAATATGTACTATCTTTATTCCATATAGTTACTAAGGGCACTACATGTAATTTTAGATTTATTACAAAAAATTTGGTGATTACAGTAAGATACATGTAACAATATGTAATTATAGGGAGTAATGCAAGAAGAAAGAAAGTTTGGAGGTCGATTATTAGATAAACCAAAGCAGATTCCATTCCAAGATGGTGGCCACAACTTGTGTTTGACGATAGAGGAGCTAACACCAGGCTGGAGAAGCAAACTGGCTGCCAACTACCAGGTATGTAATCAATGTAATCATTATGTAATAACAACAATGTCATTACATTGTAATCAGGGATAAATGGTGGTGGTTATGAAACAGTACTAAGAACATTGGGTTAATGGTAAAATGTTTTAAATTTTAAAGAGAAATGAAAATGTAGTCAATGTAATACAATTTATTCATTACATTGTAACTGGAAGATAAAATCATTGGTATAACTAATATGAAGTTATCGTCCTGTCACAGCTTGATAAATCACTGGTTACAACTATACATCAAAGATATGAAAAATCTTACGATATACTCTACACAAACATTATGAAAACTGCAAAACATTACTTCTTTTAATATGAAGATTGACTTTTCTGCTCTGAAACCGGAGTTTTGTCGTAATCACAGACAACTCATGAGTGTCATGTTTATCTAGTGTGTCATAAGATATAGGACAGTAAAGGTAATCCTTTTGTATTTGATGCTGCTACAAGAAAGGGATCATGGATGATAAGACGATTAAATATGAAACGAGACCCAGATTAATAACATTGAATTCACAAATTATGAGAGGTGTACGTTACTAAGGTTTAAAATTGTTTATTTTTTGTAAATTGATCTTCCTGAAATTGTTTTGCAAGTTTGGATGAAAAATTGCCTGCCTGCAGTAAAACCTTGGGATCGTTTTTTTTTTAATAATAAGAATAAAGTGGTGGAAAAATTGATTAAAAAAACGATATTCGCAAAAAAATGTTAAACATTGGTATTAATTTTCTGTCCTGAACATCAAAAGTTGGTGGTAATTTCATACTCTAATCCCTTTATTCTGTGATAAAGATCTTGATCCATAACAATTATTAGGCAAAAAGTGTTTTCATTTGACTTCATGTGGTTATACTATTAATAGACAATGCAACACTGCAACCACATCCCGAAGCATCGTTTTCAATAGACAACAATAGAACATGAAAAGCACTAAAACTTGGCTCAAGAGGAACCCTTTTGAAATCAATTTGATATTTATGAAGAGAGCCGAGTTTGGGTGTAAATAAATTTTCTGGGGGGACATTAATCTGATGAATCCCCCCTTTTGTTACAAATGACAGCACACTTAAAAGCGATCCCGGTTTTATGGACATTTTTGTCTGCCTGAATTAAGGCAATGTGATTGTTTGTCCCACCCCCCTCCCACATTTATCGCCACATGCACATGTCCAGGAAAATAAACTGTGGGGGAAAGTCGGGTCTCATTTAGGCCCCAGGGTTCAGTAATAATCAATGCCTGCCCCCCTCTCATGCAAATGTTGTCCTACGGAAGGGAGATAATTTCTACTGTCAATTAAGAAATGAGATGGAGGACATAAATGTGATTGGAATGGCATCTTAATAATTAATAATTATAGTCTATGGGCTTGATTTGCTTCAGTTTTCCTACACATCCTAGGAATTAGAGAGGAAATTATGACAGCTATCCCAGACTTGGGTGTAGTTTGCCGTAATTAACACGAGTGTCAGAGCCGGTCGAAACTTTCGGAAACATATTGCGGGATAGGGAGCAAAGGGAATATTGGAACGGCCCAGAGTGTTTGGGTTCTTGACACCCGCAATTTGGCAAGGGGAGGTCACCCTGATTCCTTATCACTTCCATGTCGCTGAATCCACCCTGAAAATTAGCATACCATCGGCTACTGTGTCAGAGTTTTTATGATATTTGCATTGAAATAAAGTATGGGGTCACATAATTCACACCAAATATCTGTAATCATCTCTCTGATCAAAATGAGATGATATTGATCCATTGCTATCATGTCAGATGCAATTGCCAATTTTCTCTGTTCACTGCCTTCTATGCAGGGCCGACAGTAGAAATCTGGGCCTGCGATTATTAAACTGATAATTAACTGTTCAATGGAGGAAGAAACAATGTTTTTAAAAAGTAGCTATAAGCTGGCCGGGTCAGCCACTGATCTGCATTGCAGTCACAGAAACAATGGAAGATAGGATCAGTCTCTTTTTTTTCTTCATTAAGTCATGAATATTTCATTAGGAGAAGGGATATTGGTAATGGTACCCCCTTCTGAAAGCCTGGTGACAATAACTGTTATTACAAATCAAGAAAAATAAGGGCTATTTGCAAAAGTTAAAACCTTAATACTGAACGGTAATTCTTTTACATGCAATAAACATCATGCAAGCAATTTTTTGGGGGCAACATTTTTGTGGTGATTGAAGGAAATAAAGTATATTAATTGCTATACTAGCTAATATATATCAGAGAAATTGTTCAAATAAATTTAAAATAACTGAAATTGAAAATAAATTTGACTATATTTTTAAAAAATGGATCAAATCAAGTCTTTGTCTGAAAAGACCTTTGCACTTTTAACCTCAATGTTGAAATGATATTGAATTTAATTCCTCAACATTAAGCTCAAGGGAGTCTAAAAGTAAAGCTTAAAAATATTGAAACAGATACATCATTTCAGATTATTTTTAAAAAGAATTTTCATTTTGTCATGGATGTCGAAATAACAAAGAACGGTGTCTGATGAATGACGACAAAATCCCGTGAAGGTTATGTCTGCTTCATTAAAGGACAATCAGCAAGTCATTAATCTTGGTCATTGGTAGGCTTTGTCCTGTGAATGTGACACCGCTAGTCTGCTAAACGCTGTCTTAACCTCCAAAAAAATTGTGGAGGACGAATCCTTTGCAAACATCAATCTATCTTTTTTGGGTTAATTTCTGCAAATGAAACACACTAGTGCCAAATTGTCTGCACAAAAGAATGTGCATGCTTGTCAGTGGATTAAAAATAAAACTTTTTTTTCCCCTTAATTACACTGATAATTGTTAGCAAGATATTACTCTGTCGCCTTCTAGGAATCTATGTTTACAACGCTAATCATTTTGATGCAGATGGCAATTATAGTCAAGTTTATTATGACACAACGGTGTTAAAATTTATGACAAGAATTATTTTTAATCTTTTTTTTTTTTTTTTTTTTGGTGTGTGACAATTTATTGGGAGACTTCTGCTACTTGCACCGGCTCAATCATGCCAAAGCATGGCAGCCGCCATTTCTGGGTCTTTTGATTGCTCAGTGGGCAAATGTTTGGAGACAGATGTATAGAAGTACACACGACCTTGAAATGCTTGAATTATTATGATTTATGTCCATTGTGCATTGTTTAATCCTACTTCCAACCTCAAGGAGAAGTTTGCATATCTTTTGTTCAGGCCGCAGTTGGTGAAAACCAAAGGCCCCTATGATTAATGATGGTAAATTTATAAAAAGAAATAAATATGTCATATGCACATCCTTCTGGTAATTTTCTGGCCCATGCCTAATTTCACATCCTGACATATTTACTATTTTTTGTCACATGGATCATTGGTCTAATTAGTTGCAATTGGAAAGGCAAAAATTGTAAATGGCAATCTATTGAATGGAGGAAATTTAGGTTATTGATATGGGAGCAAGAGACTTGATTGGTTATTTTTTCCTGAAATTGAGAAGTAAGAATTAAGTTATTGAATTGAATCCCCGGGTAAAGAATATCCTTTAATGACGATCAGTTTCATGTCAATTTGAAAAATTAAGAAAATTTTTTCTGAATTAAATGAAAACCTAGCTCGCGCAGATGGTTTAATTCCTCTGCGTCAGATTTTCGGCAAGATTCGGACACGAGGAAATTTTGTCATCTTGATTTGGATAACAAGCTTTTAACCTGTTTAAAAATTGAAGATAATTGTCTGGTAGTGTAAACCTGTCACAATATAAATGTCCCACTCGATCACCTTCAACTAGATTGGGGGAAATTGGACAATATCTGGGATTTTTATGGTAAAGACTCCATCCATTATTTGAGGTGACTGTCCTCTTATGTACAAGTGTAATAATATACCATTTCTCCCAAGCAAGTCCTTAAGTGACCAGGACTAACAAAATAAATAAATAGGGATGATTTTGCCTTTTATATTTTTTTTTTAGTTCAAATTATACCAATCGAGGTCTCCCATTTTTCTTCATTTTATACCTATTGATGACATGTTTGGTAAAACTGTAATTGCTGTTCAGAAGTAAAAAAAAGATCGCATTTAGCTCTAACGTAACTTAAAACCGTGAATTTACCTCAAAATTGTTGACAATTAGCTAACCACTCCATGTAGATCATTAGCACGATTTTTTTTCTCTTTTTTCTTTTCTCGCCACAAGATGGCCTTCGTAGTGAGTTGTACGTCTTCCATGGTGTGTGATTACATGAATTTGAAGGTGATTGCCTTCATTTTCTGCTGAAACAGATTCAAACCATATTCCATAAGATTTTGAAGTTCGGAAAAACACAAATTTTTTCATTTTATTTTTTCACTCCAACACTAGTTTTTCCCAAAAGAAATGAATTTCTGACAAAATTTTATAGAAAAAAATCCTTTTGTTAAATAGACAGATTTATCTTTTAAAAGGAATACATTGCAATATACTGATTATGATTTATCCACATATTATTTGTCAATTTAACAATTTTTTCCTGTAATACACGGTACACGTATGAGACGTAACTCTCATTTGAAAAAAAAAAATATGTAATGTTCCTTATTACATGTAATAAGGAACAATACATATTTTTTTTCAAATGAGAGTAACGTCTCTTGCCAGAGGCTTGTTGTACCTTGATCAAGTCACATATAACATTGAAATATTTTTTTGATTATTTGGTTCTTGTTGTTTCAGGAGATTCCGTTCCAGCACATCTGGAGTGGGAACCAGAACAATCTCCACTGCTCGTTCTCCCTGGAGCTGGTGGAAGGTTCGAGTCCCAACGTGAGCTGTAAGATCCAGGTCTACCAGAAGGCCATACTGAGCAATAGACAGGTCCTCAACATCCAGAACAACTTCAACAAAGAGGTAATACATCAGCATTGGGAACCAATTTTATAAGACTCTCGGAAATTAGAATCGTGATAAATATCCATGAGATTTGCCAGCAACTTCTGTTGTATTTATCATGAGGAAAATGAATACTTGCATGCTCTTGGAAATTAATTGCAATGGGTTATAGTTTTCAGTCAGCCATTGCGAATTACATGTAAAATGACGTGTATGATACAATGATAATTACAGCATTAATTCCTGATGATGTCATAAGGCTGTTCTTATTCACATAAGCTTATATAGCATTATGATTGTGTTGCAGATTGTATTTTTAGAAATAAAAATACCTGGCATCTTCTTTCATATTCAGCAAGTTGAATATTGACCAAATGAGACAATTTTTTACATAAAGTGACTAAAATGCATTTATATAGCACAATTCAACAAACTATTAAAATGATTTAAAATGACTGTAAGATTAATGGATGGGTAGGATTTCAAAGGTTCTGATTGAGAGGATAGTGAATACTAGCTAAAATAGGTAGATTATAAAAACTTTCACGCATGGATCTGACATTTCTGTTTGTTGTTCACTTTGTGAACTGAAGACCAAGTCTGAGATATATCGGGAACTGGTATTTAATCCCCGCCATCATCATTCCCTTGGTGTGACATTTATCTTGGTAAAAGGATATACACGACTCCAATCTTTTGTCTTGTACAGCTGTTCATGTTAATTCTATATATTAAAATCAATAATAATCTCCAATCTTAAAAAATGATTACTATTAGTAACACATACTTCACTGCATTTGTTTTTGAATGAAGATTATTGTAATTCTATGCAATATGTTTCTAAGTGATTTTTATGTTTTGTAGAAGCTTCCATCTTGTTCCACGCCCTCGTCAACACTTAAAGGACGGACATCGACCGTGACGACCAATTCCAGTTCAGGGTTCAGCTCCATGTTGACTCTAGACCCCCATGGCAACAATTTCAGGTAGGAAAGGTCTTAATTTTGATCTGTTAAAAATCAATTTTTTAATTAATTGAAAGTACGTACAGATGACTTTAAGGAGTCTATCTTGAAGACTCTTGAAAATTTTATATTTAACCTAGTATGTTCCCTGGAAAGTTTTACAGACTTCAATAAAAAATGTTTTTGCATTTGCAGTCCTGGGTATATTATTTTGTGGGGTTTTTTTCAGATTGCCTCCTCATATAAGACAGAAGTTGTGTTTGTTATTAGACCAGCCGAATGCGCGAGGAAATGACTGGAGAATGCTAGCCCAAGCACTCACAGTTGATAGGTGAGCATCAGTGTAACAATTTTCCTGTTCAAAGAAAGATAACTCTTATAAAATTTCAATGCTTTTAAATGGGAATTATTTTGCAATGTTTCAGGTATGTCCAGTATTTTGCCACTAAGAGTTCCCCCACAGAACACATACTGAATCTGTGGGAGGCCAGGCACAGAGAGGAGTCTGCTATTACGGATTTAATGAACATTTTCCGGGTGATGGGCCGAATGGATGCAGCAGCTGTCATGGAAAAAGACATAGGAGCGTGGTTATGATCCCACCGACTTTTGACTTCCAGGGCAGCAGGACTGTCCCTGTGTAAAAAAAATTTTTAAAAAGAAGAAAAACAAAAGGAATTCAGAAATCCAAACCCCAGGGATCGAAAAACTCCCATCGATGTTAACAAAAAACAATTTTGCATTGATATACGTGATGGTTGAGCCCTATTCCTGGAAGCAAGGAGGATTAAAGCTAGAAACTTGCCCATTATTGCAGTAGAACAAGCTATTGCTGCTTGTTGATTACAGAGGCTTGAAGCTAGTGACTTCACTAGGGTGAAGAGGCTAGGACCAAATATTTATTACATACCATCATACTCTATAAATCCCTTTACCAGAGTAAAATATTTGACAATTCTAAGTTGGGATGAAAAGATATGGTGTGGTATGGTTAAAGGCTACCGATGTAGTTTGTTTTTTAAAATTCCTGGTGCTTTCCTCTCTAAGCCAAAGGAAAGAAAGACAAAACGAAATCAGAGCAGCTGTTCCAATGCAATATTACAAAGCAGTATGCCGATTTTGTTGTTCTTTATATCTTAAGTGCTACAGCAAAGAGACTGAAAGAGAAGGACCAAAGGGAAGTTACCCTTGTGTTCCGTTTTATGATGTGATATTTTTTTGTTTTTTTCTGCCATGGTTAAACATCATGGACAATTTCAAAAAACATGTACTACATGCTGACTGTGATTTTAAAGAAATATGTGTCACACATGTGCATGAGTTACATTGCCAAAAAAAATTAATGTACACAGAAGATAAAAATCCATTATTCATTTTAAAAACTTTCTGCTGATAAATTAATGATTTAGAAAGCTGTTTATTACATAATTGAAGCTACATTTTGTATTATTTCATGGATTGCAAATCTTCGAAGAAAGGAAAGCAGATTCTGTTACATTCATGTTAATTATCATTAAGGTGAACTCTTGATCTAGTCATGTAATGCATTATGTGTATATGTGTGTTGATATGATGCATGTGCACAACACACATTGTGCATCTAACTTCAAAAGAAATGAAATACATGTACATTCTATTCAGAAGAGAATATGGAACATGATAAAAAAAAAAGAATTGTATGAATGAATTTCTTATGAAATGAATTTAAAACAATGTTTGTCTTTCACTGTGTATTATGATGTCGGATTTATTTATTCCCTGATAGAACTTATATCGGCTTGGATTTTGTTCAAACCCCATCATTTCATTTGTTCAGTAAAAACTCTTTAATTGATTAATTAATCATTGATTAATCATTAATTAATTGTAGGCTTGTGCGAGGTGCTCACCTGTTTGGTATGCTAGTCTTCAGAGTAGTGTGCATTTGTTATAAAATAAAAAAAGAGTGAGAGAAGGACAAATGAGAGAGAGTGAAGAATGAGGGGTGAGATATTGTCCAAAAATTGTTTTGTTTGTCCTTGTGCTGTGTGGAAGGTGCTAATAAGGTTATTAGAATTTGTGCAATGTTACAAAAAAAGTGATGAAATTATGATGGAATGATGATGTGGCCAAGTCTATATGTCATTCATTCAAAACTGCATGTATCATATAGCAAATTCTTAAAGGGATAATTTGTCACATTTAAAACCCTATGAAGGTGCTAGTGAACACATTTAATAAATCAATATTTAATGTGTTGCATTCTCTGAAATCTCATACAAAGGGAGACTACTTTTTTTCCTCTCAAAACTCTAATAGATTAAATGTGTCCAATATCAATATGCAGTCCATTAAATTAAAAGGGAATCAACTATTTAAGCTAAATAATTTATTGCATTGAAAACAATTAGATTTTGATTTTTGACCAAAGATTTGGGGGTTTTTTTTTTCATCAGTTGCCGTTTTACGGAGATTTTGAAAAAATAATTTCTCACTTTAGTTGTTTTGTTCTCTCGAACAGTTATTGCCAAATGATACTGACCAAAACACGGTTCTCCATGTATACATTCATATTATTTTATAATGAGGATATTGTATGCATTTGAAAGATTTGTAAATAATTATTATCATGTGAAAAAAAATAAATGATATAAACTTGTTTTCTTCTTTTATCGTTCTCATTAGGTCACCTGAGTCACTCAGGTGACCTATTGCAATTGGTCTTCGTCCGTCGTCGTGCGTTGTGCGTCGTGCGTCGTGCGTTAACAATTTTACAATTTTTAACTTCTTCTTGAAAACTACCAGGCCAATCGTTACCATTTTTGGTGTGAAGCATCTCTATGGTAAGAAGAATCTAAATTGTGAAATTTATGGCTCTACCACCCCTGGGGTGCCACGGGCGGGGCCAAATATGCAAAAAAAGCCAAATTTTCAAAAATCTTCTTCTTTACTTCCACACATGTGAGGAAAAAACTGAATGCATGGTTATGATGTCCATGAGGCCCTCTACCAAAATTGTGAAATTTATGGCCCCTTGGTCAGGGGTTCTGGCTCTAGGGTGGGGCCAATATGGCCATATAGTAAAAATGTATTAAATCTTAGAAAATCTTCTTCTCTACTATCATTTATATTTGTTAAAAACTAAATGCATGATTATGATGTCCATGAAGCCCTCAACTTAAATTGTGAAATTCATGACCCCTGGGTCAGGGGTTCAGGCTCTAGGGTGGGGTCAATATGGCCAAATAGTAAAAATGTATTAAATCTTAGAAAATCTTCTTCTCTACTATCATATATATTTGTTAAATACTAAATGCATGATTATGATGTCCATGAAGCCCTCTACCTAAATTGTGAAATTCATGACACCTGGGTCAGGGGTTCAGGCTCTAGGGTGGGGCCAATATGGCCATATAGTAAAAATGTATTAAATCTTAGAAAATCTTCTTCTCTACTATCATATATATTTGTTAAATACTAAATGCATGATTATGATGTCCATGAAGCCCTCTACCTAAATTGTGAAATTCATGACCCCTGGGTCAGGGGTTCAGGCTCTAGGGTGGGGCCGATATGGCCAAATAGTAAAAATGTTTCAAATCTTAGAAAATCTTCTTCTCTACTCCCATATATATTTGTTAAAAACTAAATGCATGGTTATGATGTCCATGAAGCCCTCTACCTTAATTGTGAAATTCATGACCCCTCAGTCAGGGGTTCAGGCTCTAGGGTGGGGCCAATATGGCCAAATAGTAAAAATGTATTAAATCTTAGAAAATCTTCTTCTCTACTCCCATATATATTTGTTAAAAACTAAATGCATGATTATGATGTCCATGAGGCTCTCTACTAAAATTGTGAAATTCATGACCCTTTTGTTAGGTGTTCATGCTCTAGGGTGGGACCAATATGGCCATATAGTAAAAATGATTTAAATCTTAAAAAATCTTCTTCTCTACTCCCACACATGTGGGCAAAAAACTGACTACATGGTTATGATATCCACAATCTCCTTTACCTAAATTGTGAAATTCATGGCCCCAGGGTCAGGGGTTCAGGACATGAGGGGGCAATATGGCAATAAAGTGTTAATGCATATAATGTTTAAAAATCTTCTTCTCTATTCTCACACATCTGTATAAAAAAAAACCGACTAATAATTATGTTTACCAGGAAGTCCTCTACTGAAATTTTAATTTTCATGTCCCCTGGGGTATGGGTTTTGACTCTAGGGCAGGGCCAAAATGGATGTATAGATGTTAATGCATATGTTGTTATATTCATTATTTTGTAGACCAGATCTTTTAGTTTTTCACCAACATTATAGGTTTCACAGTTCTTTTTGAATTAAATGTGGTTGTCATTACAAATTTATAATTTTTGTACTCCAGTATGAAACCTAATTAATTAGATGCATATATGAGACTCCATGACAAGTTTGTGTATTGGATATATGCTACTCAGGTGACCGTTAAGGCCAATTGGCCTCTTGTTTTAGCTGACGTGGGCTGTCTGTGTCTGCTTGTATTATTGAGGCAGGGTGGTCAATTTAACTATTAAATAGATCTTAAAATTTTAAATATGTTTTTTTAAGACATAATCTGTTAATTAGTAAAGAAAACTTTCTGTTTTACCTTAAAAGTTTGAATATTTTTCTATATCTTTATACAAAGTTCTCCTTCCGAAGGAGATTTACATGGTCTTAAAAATGGCCACAATCACCCAGTCTTCTTAGCTTTTCATATATTTTTATCTACTTCACACCAATTTATCTAATTTTAAGGAAGCTTAAATCAGGGCCTGTCAAGTTTGAATTGAACCACGGCATCTTATTTATATACGAAGATGAAAATAAGGTGTGGGTCTTAAAAAAAACATTCTTTTAAAGAACTGCTCTACCAAAAATGAATTGTTTACAGGAAAGCTTGTTTAAATAGTAGTAAATTCAAGTTTGTTGAAACTGACTCTCAGACCGGTAATTTCCATGGAGAGAAGCAAATTTCATTCAACATACAGTTATGGATAGGGGAAAAGGGAGCAAGTTCACATACCGCAGGCTACCACATTGCTTGATCATACTATATACTAGTAATTATAAAAATGGATCTGATGGCAGTGTATAATGATACATAAACACAGCATTAATTTATATTAAAGGGGCAGAATAACAAAAATATAAAAATCAGAATTTTCTGTGATAATGCACTGTGGCAACGCACTTCGAACAAAATTTCGCAGTTTGAATTTTTTTCAATGTGCGTTAAATTTTTGGGGACAAAACGAAAACACTTTGACAACGCACATTTTTTATCATGAAGGCACCTAACGCACTTTGGAAAAAATTATGAAAAAATGACAAAATCTGGACATCGATATTTAGCCATATTAATTAAGTTTTTACATTCTTTTCTAAACACTTTTCTAAACACTTTTGAATATGATCTACTCCTAGCATCACTGGGAAAGGAAGGGAGACAACCGATGATGCAGTCCAATTACCAATATATAAATCAAATTGAATGCACATCATTTTTAGGAAGAAGAAAAAAGCATTGAAAAACACAGCCCAGAATTTGTTTAATTCATTTGTCATATCATATTTTTAATACTGTTATATTTTAAAGAAGGCATCATTTCAAATAGAACTTGAGTGAAAAGTGAAAAATACACGCACAGCGTATTAAAGTTTAATATTTACATCTACCAAGTATTATTCCCTCTATTTCTTATGGAAACTTAAAAAGTTAATTCATAGCGCAATAGAAACAGCCAGACTGAAATTTACACGCCCTGTTTATCGATTGGTAGAAATCTACAGCGGCTGAAACTGGCGAGTAACTGACAGGACTGAAATTGACACGCTCTGTTCATCGATTGGTCGAAACCTACAGCGACCTAAGAAATGTCACCGACTGCACGAAATAATCATGATGAAGTCAGACTCAAAGTCTCACAGGAGACGATTTGGCTGTTTCTTTTAGCTAACGTACTTACTAGTACGTACATTAACAGTAATTTAGTGAATTTTACTTACTTTTCGTAATCAATTTATTAATTAGTTAAAAGAAAGATGTTAATATATTAAACAATAAAATGCTTTCTTTGGTGATTCACGCGCGTTAAGAAGGTATTTACACGTATTTACTCTTAACGCAGGTTATCTATTTTTTTCTGCAGTTTTTATTAGCGTCTCCACAAAAATCTGGCTGTATTGTGTTATACATGTACCTAACACTTAGAAGGTAAGGTACTTAATCGCGTAAAGACAATACAATATTTTATACAATTAATTCATCAGTTTATTCATGATTAAAAATTTCACAATGATTCTTTAAATATATGCATAATATTGATGGAAATGTCTGTTTTCTTTAGAGGAAGTGGAAATATTCCAACATTATTTTCAAAACTGTCCAACGGTGGAAAAATCATTCAGCGGAAAAATCTGGCCAGAAATCCAGGAGCTCTCTTCTTTTCTTTCCTCTACAAATGAAAAAATAAATTACATGTATGTTAGACAAGAACCCGCCCAATTTCGCTAGCCAAGGGTTTCTGATCCGCACGGCTCCTCACGAACGTTCGTGGGGAAGCCTATAGTTACTGGTTAACAAATGACGCCGGTTACAGGTACGCGATATTGAATATGTTACTGAATATCCTTTGCAATCTGTTGGTTTTAGCGTGCAAGCAATTGCAAGTTAAAACAGAATGTAGTTTTTATTCATAATATGAATAATATTATACTTACGCTTTTACGCAAGGATTTGCAAGAGAACCATTTCCTCTTTTCTTTCTTGACAGTGCACTCCTGTTCAAAAATATAAGATTTCGTGAATATTGCATCATGAATTGATAACATTAAATTTCAAAATATCATTTAATTGTGGTTTTGACTATTAAAATCAAACACTGTACATAAAGTGGTCTGTATTCTCACCTGTGCTGGTTCTGTTGCCTCGCCCCACTCCCCCGGCACACCCCAGGGGTCTGAGAACCCAGCATCTGCCCTCACGTCACTTGGAGTCTTCTGGGTGTCCTCACTGAACCACTTCAGTGGCTTCTTTTTTGTGGGAAAAAAATATTCACAATATTATTAATGTTAAACAAAAATTAAAGGAATTTCATCATGTAGAAAATTTCTAAAGTTCTACGTTTCTAGTCCTAATACGTGTAAGTTTTACGTTTTAAAAAGTAGAATCAAATAATATTTGAATAAAATAAAAATTAATCAAAATACCTGGTCCTCGAAATTTTCCCAGATGTAAATTGTCGGTTGAAGCATCAGTTTCAAGAGCGGATTCAACTCTTCATCCTGAAAAAATTCATACTACGTGATAAGACAGACTGTATTATGATTATAATTATTTTCCCCGTAATATCAATTAATTTTACTAGCCCCCCCCCCCCAATATTATCATCATTTTAATTACTGTCTTACGATAATTTATAACTTATTTATCATAACTAGTTTATTCCGGGACTGTCTTCATATAAGTTGTGGTACTTACATCACTTTCAATGACGTCCTTGACCTCAGATGATTTGACCTTGCTGTCTCCGTCCGTTGGGTCTTCATTCTTCTCCTATACAGTTGTGAAATTTGTTTTTTGAGATACAAGAGCTCAAATTCAAATGAAAAATCAGAGGAGTTATGATAATAATTAGCCCCTTCCTGTAAGGATATTGATTAACTTGGAAGAGAATTATAAACTCACCATAAAAGGGACGAGGGCTTGGCTCAGTTGTTGTTTTCTTACGCTCTGCTCCCATCTTCTGAATTCTTGTACAGCTTCACCACCGGGGAAGGGCTGATGTGAAAATATTGTATGAAACCAATCAGTATTGTTGTTTCCAACCACAAATGTGTTTTTATGATCGAGTTTAAAAACTGAAAGATTAACTGTACTCACTTCAAAGAAATTTGGTTGATTGTAATATTTCAACCAGTCCCGACATGCTTCTTTTGCCTTAAACTCTGAGCTGACATCTTTCGTTTTTGCTTCGTTGGAAACAACGGTCTCTTTTGCTGGTATTTCCCTCTAAAATTTTATGCATTATTGCATTATCTAGCTTTTTTGTACCATAATTTTAAAATTTGATTGAATTTACTTAATTTTCGAAAGTAATTAAAATGTTTGAATCAAATCTATTAAGCTGTTATTTAACACATATTTGAGAAATCCGAGGACTTCTAGTACCTCTGTCTCGATCAAACTGTCTGTCTCATTCTTCAGAATTTCTCGCTCAATTCCATCACCTCTGTCATTCTTCTTCAAATCCTATGAAATAGATTTCCAAGTGAGTCAAATATTTTTCATTCAGTGTTATCATACCAAAATATTTAATCTGCATCACTGTATCTGCATTAGGTTCTGAATAAATTAAAGAAATTACCATATTTTCCTTTGTAGATATCTCCTTTTGTTGCACACAGCTGTTTGCGTTCTTTCCTTGAAAGTAATTGTGACGTCACAATCGAAAACGTCAGTCTTGGAAACGTTGATTTTAACCACGTGCACACCCGATTGAAAATAATGTGAAAAAATGTTTGGGTAGTGATTTTTTGGTATAAATTTTAAAATTATTTTTGCAATATTTTTTTTCTATTTTTAAAAAAAATTATCTACTCTATTTTCTGAAAATATATTATACTAAATATAGTTTCAAAATAATTGCAATAATATTTACTATATAGTTTTAGTTTGGAAAATATTTGCAAACCGTATAAGTAAAATTTAATATGTTTTACGGTGCGACCGTTGGGGCGAGCACAGCATGTGATCAAACAATCAATTATAATAAATCAATAAAAATAAAATTAACAACGTGAAATTTGAATGCCAAAAAATAAAACATACCTATTTTTCAGTAAATTTTCATTATTCATAGTTTATAAGATTTGTTATAATTTATTTTTTTATATGTAGAACAATACTTTAATCTCAGATAGAATGTTGTTAAATAATAAAGATTTTAATATATAAATATTCATTGCACTGCATCTCCTCTTTTAAAGTGATTGTGATTATGATTGATTGATTGATTTCCCCCCTTTTTTTTTTTGCAGTAGACATTTTTTCTTAAACTTACATATAAAACTTGACTCATCATAGAGCTCCCCCCATGCTAAAATTTTTTTCATTTTTGTCAATTTATACATAGAAAATCGACTTACCATGGATTTGCCCCTCCACTTCAAAAAAAAAGAATTAATGTTTAATTTTATTTTTAGTTTACGCTTAAAAATATTTGCTTATCATGTTAAAAGAACATGGTGTTGTCCCCCCCCCCCCCCCCCCCCCCCCCCCCCCCGCATGTAATAAATGGAAGTGAAAATAAAGAAACCATTGAACTGCTAAAGAGCTGAAGGATTATAATTTTCATGATTTATTTTTCTTTTTGCTTGCAAAGATTTTTTGGATGAGGCTGCCATCCACCCACCCACCCCCTTTTAAAAAAGCGCTGCTACGTATAACGTTACGTTTCAGGAAATTACCGTAATTATAGTGAATAAAATATTTGTGAGCATTCATCCAAATTAGAGCAATTTACAACTGTTTCCTGTATCTGAAGAAATGTCCTTATTCGTCAGCTGTTCTTTATCTTAGCCTTTGCAAGATTTTGAGAGGATTTTGGTAATTTCAGCAGATTTACAATAACTTCAATTAGAGTAATTTCCCCTTATCAGTGCTTATTGTGACGTCAAAGCTGACGTTGGTTAAGTGTCGTCTTACTCTTTAAAACTCCCCTGAGAAATAAAAGTATGCGAAGTATACTGTTTTATTTACTTAAAAAGCATGATGTTCTTAAAATTACACATCTTATAAGCTTTTCAAAGGTTTTACTTTGATTCTCGGGAGAACGTGATGTTGGAACGTGAGGTTGGAAACCATTGGTACTATGAATTGTGGGTCAAAATTTACTGACTCCGAAAAAATATATAGGATCAATGTGTAAACGTTTGTGACGTCACACGATTATTTTTGATTGAAAGTGTACTGAGGTGAACTTTAGAGGTAACATTGACTGTATGTCGCTTACATCGTTATTGTTTTTACTGTCTAAATTTGTCTTGCTGATTCTCGTGAGAGTGTGAAGTGATAAAAATTGCCATGATTACAGGGAACTACTGGGACGATTAAAACGATGCATTACTGGTCCGATTTACTGACGCCAAAAAAATCCGTTGAATGAATGTGCAACTAGTCCGAATTTTCTATTCACACACGCCTTGCCGGTAGAGCTCGCTTCGCGCCGGCGCTGCGCGCCGGCGAGCTGCGCTCGCTATAAACAATATCGTGGGGAGGGGGAGACTTATCCGACATCTTGACAAGTTAACTATTCTATACATAAAAAAAAATCGTCTGAAATCGTGTCTAGGCCCCATTAACGTTACAAGAATCCCTGCAGCAAGGTTAGACAACTCTGAAATCAGTAGAAAATACACGAAATTAGTGTAGTACGCTTGGAGTTTTTAGAATCAATGACTTTGTAAAAGCACAAATATATATATATATATTTTTAAGACACACTTCATATTTTTTGGATTAAAAAAAATATCTCCACTTTGAAAACGGTTGATTTACAATCTTAAATATTCCCCTTCAGCTGAAGATGTTTTGTGCCAAGTTTTGTTGTAATGGGTCCGGTAATTAAAGAAAAGTCGAAATAAATGACGCTTATAAAAAAACTGCATCTCATATGGTACCTGAAATAGTTCAATATTTTGCAGAGTTTTTTTTGTTTTTTTTTTTTATAAATAAAAGTTTAAAAACTGATTGGGACAAGAGGCCGAGGAGCCACATCGCTCACCTGAAACTTCAATTTTAGGAGAAAAATTTGACAAAATAAGGCGATATAAAACTGTTTTACAATGGTTTATCGTTAAAAGTGCCATGTTGTGACGTTCTGTCATAAACAGTAGAAATCACAGAGTCGAGAAGTTTTCCTCTATTCCAATTAAAAAATTTCCCACCCCCCACCATTGTGGCCTTGCCATACCCCTACGGATCATGATTAAAACTAACTTGAATCTACAATACATAAGATGCTTCCACACAAGTTACAGCTTTTCTTGCCGAACGGTTTTTGAGAGGATTTTTCTTTATTCCTATGTTATTTTCGACCCACATCGTTGTCCCACCCAATATCTGGGGTTTATGATCTGAACAATTTTTAATATACACTACCTAAGGATGCTTCTACAAAAGTTTCATTTTTCTTGCCAAAGGCTTTGAGATTTTTGAAATATACCAAGAAATTTTCAATAACTCTATATATTCTTTCATTTAGAGGGCACCTAGTCCCTCATTTGAACAAACTTAAATATAACCAAAAAAAACGCAAATTACACAATCACAATGCTCTAAAAGTTTTAATTATTTTACACTACATCATTAAAGGGGCATGGTCACGATTTTGGTCAAATTATATTTTTCTGTTTTCATTATTAACAATGTTTAAGAAAAGAATTTCTAATGATCAAATGAAATCTGAGAGTCAGTTGTAAAGTTAAGCAAGATAAGGGCTCACAATTCTTTGTCATGTAAACAAGACTCGTGCCCTTTTTTGTTTACATAGATTCAATAGAGCAGTAAAAATCTTTTTCAAGCTGAATTGTCTATCTTCTTATCCATTTTTAGCATAAATAAACAGTTTCTAACGTTTAACACATTCATTTTAGGTCTAAAACTGGAATTTTCACTTCCACATTCAAACTGTAAACAAAAGCTTTGTGTACATAGCAAAGAATTGCAAGCTCTGTAACTCCCTTATACACTGTAACTCAACGAATGACACACAAATTTTGGTTGCCTATTAAAAATGCCTTTCTATAGCATTGTAAACATTAAAATTGGAAAAATAATTTTTGACCAAAATCGTGACCATGCCCCTTTAAAATATTCAGGTTTTGTTAGGGATATATAGGAAAGTAGTTAGTATACGATAAAAAATTGGATATTTGACTATTTGAACTACTTTAAACCAAAGACATCTGATTAAAATTGTGTTCTACAGGTATTGTAGTACACGTTTACATTGAATTAGTTTTTGTTTAACGTGGTCTTCGTACTGAAAATTAGACAAATGTTTCAATTAATGTCTTTTCTATTACAATATACAATTGTATATAGCCATATATATTGAAAATACATATGCTGAAAATATTAGATGCGAGGTCTAGTGGTAACGCGGAGGTCTTTTTGATTTTGTGGTCGCTGGATAGAATCCACAAAGTAGAATTTTTTTTCACTTAAATTGAAACATGAACAGAATAGAGAGGTTAAGTTACATGTATCTATTCTTCTGGATCTTTAAAAAAAATATCTTTTTTAATTCAGACTGAGTATGAGCACACCCAGTATATATAGATCTCTTCATCAACAGTATTTACACTTAGATCCATTGCATTTTGCTTGAACTTATCACGATTCAGAATATCAACTACCGTTATACACAGAGTTCCCGAATTTATGACAAATCAGTTGTTACAGACATCATTATAAAATCAGTACAGTGTATACAGGTTTTGAAAGCTAGGTACCTGAAGCTATGTTTAGTAACAGGTACTTTCCGTCCAAACACTGCTTTTGGCGAAATAATGGGAAATGGCGCTTTACCTCTTTACATCAAAATGATGACAAAGTACGGACAAATTTTAAAAATTAGAAGCTCACTTTATCCTTTGGCTCAGGCGAGTTCTAAAGTAATTCTAATTGTCTCTGGAAACTATACCCTTACAAAAAGAAATTGACCCATGGATCAGGGTGAAAACGTGAAAT
Organism: Magallana gigas; assembly: GCF_963853765.1. NCBI lineage: Eukaryota > Metazoa > Mollusca > Bivalvia > Ostreida > Ostreidae > Magallana > Magallana gigas. The sequence goes on along the minus strand of NC_088859.1, from coordinate 19,878,726 downwards.
ATTGACAAACTTTTACCCAGAGCCAAGGCGAGCTATATTTATTCAAACAAGATGCCCATGGGCCACATCGCTCACCTGAACAGCAGTTCCTTGTAACATTACATTTCGTAGCATATGCTTTTTCTATTTTAAACATTGAACCCCTTTCTGGGGACCCAGGTATGGTCCGAGGTTTATGGTTGGCTTGAACACCATAAATAGTAACAAAGGAATGAAAATGTGTAGCACTGCGGTGGGACCGCACGTACACAATCTGAAAAACTGAACGTAGAAGAGTTCCACTTCAAGAGGAATAACTCTCAGACTTTACAGAACATCAAGAAAGATAACTCTTGGATCCATTACATTAGAGTTTACACAATTTGAGGATCCTTGCATAGTAATCTCACAAACTGTAGCATTATAGTTCTCGAGAAAAACTTGTTTAAAAACATTTTCAATATATCTTTCTATGTTAAACTTTGAACCCCTCTTGCAGTATTAGTCCAGTGCTAAAGTTTTAATTATTTGGAATCTACATTATTTAAGGATGCTTGCATAGTTATCTCACAAGCTGAAGCATTATAGTTCCCTAGAAAAAGATTTTTCAACATTTTCCCTCTATATTTCTATGCTAAACTTTGAACACCTCTTGGGGCCCCAGTATTAGATTGAGGTCACGGCTTTTATAATTTCGAATCTACACTATTTGAGGGTGCTTACGTAGTTATCCGACAAATTGATGCATTGTAGCTCTCGAAAAGAAGATTTTTAAATATTTTCCATATATACCGGTACTTCTACATTCAACTTTAAACCCATCTTGGGTCCCTAGTATTAGTCCAGGGGTCACTATTTTAAAACTGTCGAACCTTCATTATCCAAGGTTGTATGCATGATAGTAATCTCACAAATTGAAGCATTGTAGTTCTCGAGAAGAAGATTTTTTAACATGTTACCTTTATATTTCTATAATAAACTTTGACCCCATCTTGGGGCCCCAGTATTGGTCCGGGGGTCACGATTTTACCAATTAGGAATCTACATAAGCGAAGGATGCATGTATAGAAATTCCACAAACTAAAACATTGTAGTTCTTGAGAAGAAATTTTTTTAAACTTTTCCTTTATGTTTTTTAAAATGTTTAAAATGTTGAACCCCTCTAGATGCCCATCAATTGTCCGGGAGTTACAATTTTTTGAATCTACATTATTTAAGGATGTACATGTATGCATAGTAATATCCCAAACAGTTGCACTATACTTCTTGAGAAAAAAGATTTTAAAACATTTTCCTATATATGTTAAAATCTAAACCCCTACTGGGGCCCCACTTTTTGTTCAGGGGTCACGATTTTTACAATCTTCACTATATATACAACCTTTTGTGTATGTATTGTCATTTTTTGTGAAGTGGTTCTTGAGAAGAAAATTTTTAAACATTTTTCATATGTAGTTCTATGTTAAACTTTGAACCCCGCCTGGGGCCCCAGTTTTGGTCCGAGGGTCACGATTTCTACAATTTAGAATTTTCATTATACATACAAGCTTTTGTGTAAATATTGGCATTTCTGGTGCAGTGGTTCTTGAGAATAAGATTTTTAAAACATTTTCCTATGTATTTCTATGTTAAATTTGAACCCCGCCTGGGGCCCCAGTTTTGGTACGTGGGTCACGATTTTTACAATTTAAAATCTTCACTATGTATACAAGCTTTTGTGTAAATATTGTCATTTCTGGTGCAGTGGTTCTTGAGAAGAAGATTTTTTAAACATTTTCCTATGTATTTCTATGTTAAACTTTGAACCCCGCCTGGGGCCCCAGTTTTGGTCCGAGGGTCACGATTTTTACAATTTAGAATCTTCACTATATATACAAGTTTTTGTGTAAATATTGGATTTCTGGTGCAGTGGTTCTTGAGAAGAAGATTTTTAAAGACATGCACCCTATACTTACTGTTTCGCAATTATCTCCCTTTTGAAAAGGGCTGTGCCCTTTATTTTAACAATTGATAATCCTCTTTCCTTAAGGATGCTTTGTACCAAATTTGGCCCAGTGGTTTTTGAGAAGAAGATGAAAATGTGAAAAGTTTACAGACGGACGGACGACGGGTGATCAGAAAAGCTCACTTGAACCTTCGGTTCAGGTGAGCTAAAAATAATTTCTTCCCGGCGATGAAACTACACATATACATTTATCATTATCCAAAATCAGAGGAAATTAAATGATGATGAGAAGTTTGACCACATTTATACTCCCACAGCTATTAAACTCCCAAGCAAAGCTATAATAAATCAGTTTCAAGGTACCATTACGATGGTCATATAGTGTCATCTTTTAAAACGCAAGATTTTTAAAATGGCAAAGCCCCCCAAGGGAAGATAACTCAATCTTAAAATAATTCAGACATAGAAGTAGTCCATCAAATAATGCTAACTGTTCGACACAGGCAAGTGTAGGTACTGGCACTGAAACAATGAAAATAAAGCAAAAGAAATTACATAACATTTTATTACAGGATTGATGTGTACTAATATGTATAAAAGTCTTTGCCATGTCTGAAGCACTTCAGTCAATAATGTTGTTATCACAAAACAAGTTTGTTCCTCAGTCATCAGTTTCTTCGATCTTTGGAGCTAGGTAGTATCTTAGGAATCCCATGTCAGCAATTTTGTATTCAACCACTGAAAATACGATATAAATAGTGAGCTAAATGAATAAGAATTGTTCACAATACTGTACATGAATTGCCAGTCTGTGGATGAAATGTCAGTCTATGAAATGAATACCTACCCAGAGGGACATCTTGTGACATGGACAGGCTGACCTGAGCAGAGAGGGGGGTAGCCTTAGTAAAGAAGTTGAGGTATCTGAGGGCAAAAGTCAAGGTCACAGCTTGGTTCATTTCAATGATGACAGCTTCTTCCTCTTTATCTGCACTTGCATTTTGGGCCAACTTAACATTTCCTGTTATTATAAAGAACATAAATTGTTGAGTTAAACAATTCTAGAAACTATTTCTCAGCACTGAAAGAAATAATGTCACCAAAAATTTTTGAAAATTGTTATTACAAACTCTGTACCAACCTGTGCCTAGATCTCCACTGGCAGAGAATTTGACTCCTTCCTTTGTACAACAGATGACCATGGATTCTCCAATTTGACTCAAATCTCTGCAGATTCTCTGAAACTCGTGGGAGGGCATCTTGACAACACAGCTGTATTCAGTGTCCTGCAAAATAGATGAAATTTTTTTAATGGATACAACATTCAGACAGAACACCGGGAATTTTGACGAGATTTTTTCTGCATTTCTACAATCTGATTTTATTTCATCTCAACAATAGAAGCAGTCAAACATTTACATTGGTGCAACTTCTTATTTAATTGATGATTTTCATGACATTAACAATGTTGAAGAAATATTTTTAAAGGTTTAGTATTTCTAAGATTACTTACAGGAATTCCAAGTTGTTCACAGTCTAAATCGAGCAGCTTTAATGAGTAGTCAGATACTTTCTCATTATCTGTAAAAAGGGAAAAAAAAGCAGGTTGGTTAACTGTAATTCAAATTTAGCTGAAGTATATAAATCCACTTGTATAATTTTCGAAGACTGACAAATTAATATCATGGCGATGCCCAATTGAACATTTTCTACTTACTTGGAGATTCAAACATAAACGTCACAGTGTCTGCATTGTCCCCAGCTTTCAATGTAATGACATCATCATTGCTTGCACATTTTAGAACTTTGGACATGCTTCATGAAAAAAATAAAAACAATCTTTGAAATTGCAATAATTTTCTTTTACAAAGAACAGATGACTTGGTTTTACTATAAGATGAATATAACATGCTAAATCTTTTATTAGCATCATTTTTTGTAATCTAAGAAAATGATGTTCTTTGTATGCAATACAAAGAATTTAGCGCCAAAAATGTTACCTTGCTAAACTCATCCCCATAGAGAGATTTCTGTCACATCTGTAAGTTTCAAATCCATCACTCCGTAAGTTGACTGCTACAAGAGCCACATGTGAATTGTCCATAGCTTGTAGTGTGATTCCAGTGCCGCTGCAGTCCCATATTGCTTCGGGAATCAAGTCTCTGATAGCCTCCATCAACTTTTTCAACAAAGAACCCTGAACAAGCCTTGCCTCAAACATGATGAAAATGGAAAGTAAATAACGTCCGAACAAATAAATTAAGATCTAACAAAATAAGTTAACACAGTCGACGCTTCAAGAAAATCGGTTCCTCTTCTTTTTCCTTTACGAGAATTGTCCGTTCCCGCTAGACCTCTCTTCTTCTCCCTGTCGGTACTGCTGACTGGCGCCAAATGTTGTGTGTACACAATATGGCGGGAAATATGTGCAATCGAATTTCCGATTGGTCAATTTCCCAGGCATATCATAGTCAGTTTTGCGTTTGTTCAAAGCATAATTTGTCTTTTAATTGTAAGACTGACTTTGACATTGATCATGAAAACAGAAGAGAGAAAGTGTAGAATTTGAGGAGAAATTGGGCTTTGAGCCATATTCACAGCATTTCTTATGCATTTAACAGGTTTTAGTATATTTCTTTGACTTCTCTTACGTATTCCACTAATGATGCAACAACAAAGGTTCAAGTAATGCTTATTTAGAAATTCTAAATTAGAATTGAAAAATTGCATAGCCATATAAGTACACATCCTTGAATTTCCCATACAACAGCCTGATAAGCCTCTGAATTTCTTTCAACAGCTTATTAATATGCATTCAAATTTGATTTGTGGCAAGGGCCTCCCCATCTATGAGATTGATCTATGAGATTTCTGTAGTCAGTAAGTAATAAACCTAATTAGTAATATATACACACCCTCTCTTACTCTCTATAAAAATACACCAAGTGTTTTTATATATAGATTATAGAGAGAGATGCATCATCCTTGCCACACATTTTATAGTATATTAATAAAAAGCAGAGGTAAATCTCTTAAATATTGACATTGATACTGTTCAGCCGTTTTGTATGGAGAGTGCAAAGGGGGGGGGGGGGGTAAACATTACATGTAATTGGTTATATATAATCAAGGATTTTTATCCATGCTTACATTTTGCATCATCCAGGTAAAATACACATGTATCTGTTAATGAGACAAAACTATAGTAAGTTATCCAGTGTGTAGATGCTAAGGTTGGTATCAGATTTGTGTAAAATATGGAAGGCTTGCAGTAGTAGATTGAGAATTGTAGTCAAACAAAATAAAGAACACATGTATTTAACATTTGTTGAGTACCTGCCTAAAGCTACATGTAACCTTAGTTAATAGTGGACTCTTGGATTGCTTTTATGGATTCTTGACCAATGCGGAGTAGGCACTAGGCTGATGTAGAGTAGACAGAAGTGAAACCAAATTTTGTAGAGCAAAGTGGACGCAAAGCAAATACAAAAATGAACCTTGGCTTCTGTTGTGTACACTGGGTACTTTATGGACAGAATTTGAAGCAATAATTGACGCTGCAAAAAACTCCTTACAATTATATGACCATTCCTCAAATAGATATTATAAGTATTAAATATTTACATTTTCCAGTGTCTATACCTGTGATAACACCACATATCGATTTTGTACTATAAACCCATAACTTCAAATGACGCCAAATTAAAGGCGCCAACGGTGTTTGCTTATTTATATTTAAATATTTAATCGTACGATGGTTTAAAATTATATAAATATTAGTAATAAGGAATCATTCTTTAAATATTATGAGGTGATAATTTTGGTCAGGGTGTGATCAAATCTATCATAAAGCCCTTCATGCTTTTTTGGATTTGATCACGCCCCGACCACAATTATCACCTCATAATACTCAAAGAATGATTCCTTATTCCTAAAATCATTACAATTAATTTTCATGATATCATAACATGTAAAGCTTTACATATTTTAATAATTATATCCAGATCAGTAAAAAAAATCCAGTCCTTGAAGATGTTCAGAGCATCCAAAATTTCGAGTGCTGCAGGGATAAGCAGGACTTTGATCCCATCCTGTAGAGTCTCCCAGCCAATCATGTGCAGGCAAAGTATACAAAGGAGACCATGTCTGTCCGAGATCAGTGCTCCCCCTCCCTTACCAATCCTGTGTCTACAGCCAGCTCGGTTTTACAAGACCAGTCCCAGACTGTTTATCAGGAGAGGGGCAGGATACTCGGGGCTCCCCAAAACACTTCAAACTAATTACAAGACATCTGCTTATTTAGTTGTGATGTGTATGATCATGTTGGGATCGGGTTTCAAGTAAGTTTGAGATCTGTTGTTTACTTAATTACATGTAGTAGTAAGTACAATGTTGGATGCATGATGGAAATTGTGATGAATTTTGCTATTACCTGCAGACACTTTTTGCATCATTTTGATACAAAGATATTAAAAAGATATTTACTTTGTTTAGACATGTACAATGATTATTGAATCTTTCCTGTCTTCTTTTTTAGAATCTTTTTTGACTTTGGGCCATTTGATTCTGGTGATGACAAGAGGTAACTTAAACCAGAAGGAGTAAATCTTTCAATGATCAAATTTAGTCCACAATTTTCAATTTTTGCATTTACATTAAAACACGCTTATTACAAAGTGCCAGGGACTTGCAATCTTGCTTCGTTATAAGCGTTATTTGTTATAACGGTCAAGTTTACAACATGCAATTAAGTCACAGGGAATGAAATCACTTCGCAGCAAGTGTCAATTCATTATAAGATCGAGTCTTTTCTATAACCGTGTTTCACTGTAAATAGCCATGTACCGGCACTGAATAAACTTGAAGTGAACAAGATTTGCTCTGCTAAATTCCATCTCACCAGTAACAATACAATTTCTGCTATCTGAAGAATTAAGCCAGAATCTTATTTACATAAGCATCTCTTTAAATAGTCAGGTTGTAAATATCTACAAAATGATTATCTTGACACAATAGTATTTCCAAACATAATGCATGTAGCTTAGGAGCCAGAAGAAGTGTAGGGAACACAATAAAACATACAGTTGAACTTTGATATCAATCGCGAACATCAATATTTTTTATTATTTAATGAATATGTTAAACTCAGAATTCCTAACAACTGTTTCTTGAAGTACATGTATTTCAATCTCTATATTTTCAAATCCTGGGATATTTTTTTCGTCGTCCCTTTAAGGTCAAGATTTAGTAAATGAAAGGTGCCTACAGGTTCATAAAATTTAAGATACAAATTCTTTCAATGATGCTTCATAACAATAGCTTTGTTTGATAGGGTGTACCGGGGCTAAAATATTTGGTAAACATAATGAAAAAATCATGTTGTAAACTGTCATTTTCAATGAAATATGAAGGAATTGAAGAAAAAGTTTGGAGTTTTGTCCGTTTTTGACTAATAAAATATACGTAGAATGCCTACAGTCTCCCCCAAAACGGAAATAAACAAGCTCTTGACCTCCTCTCTAGAATGATGTCAAATTGAATATAGGTATCGGGATTACTTTTCCCATGATTTAACATAGAATGTCAAGAAATTCTTTAATTTTCTACGTAATTCTTATAAAGCCGTAAAGTACGGGAAAAAATTCTTCAAATCAATTATGACGTCATTATGGTTCTAGCACCAAAAAGACGCTCTGAAATCATTGACTAGATCTTGACCTTAAATAGGCTTGGGGGTCAACATATAAGCCATATATATCTTCTTACAATTTGTAGATATGATTTTTAAAGCTATAATAAACTATCTTTTTAATAAAGATAAAAAATCATAAATTGAATCTTTGATTTTTGAATATTTTATGAAATCTTTGTGCAAAGCTCTTCTTCTTAGAAGATCTAAATAGTCTAAAAATGGCCACAACCATCCAGACCTCTTAAAGCTTAAAAAATTACAAAGACTCTATTTCAAATCTCTGTAGTATTTTACTGCCTTTTAAAGTTTAAACACTGACAATGTTTCACGTAGTGTGAAAGCTGAGGAGCCTGAAGCGGTTAAGGGAGCCGAGGAGGAGTCCGAGGAAAGTGAAGAAAATAAGGTCCAGAAGAAGAAAATTGGCTTCAGGGAAAAGAGAGTAAGAATAATTCTACTACTGTATACAGGGTTATTTTCGCCCCAGTGTTATTTTCGCCCTTTTCACTTGCAAACGGTTTCACCCAGTCTTGAATTTGTCCCGACAAAGTTGTGTTATAAGAGATTATTTGAGACATTGGAATTTGCCCAGTATTAAATTGGCCCGCTGATAATGAGGGCAAAGGGGAGAAAATAAAACAGTGGCGAATGGTTACTTGTATACAGTAAGCAATTAATTTGTGAATGTATACTATATATATGTAGTTACACATGGACCATCAAAATAAGGGGTTTTTTTACTTTTGTCTAATTATGCATAAAAATTAAGATTTCATCCTGTTTTATATTCACACTTTCTTAGCTGTATCAAAAGATTTTAACTTATGTAATTTAATTTCCTGTTTTAATTTATCACCCATATGGACGTGGCCTACTGACTAGGATTGTTAGAATGTTCACAGTAGATTTTAGTGCATTTGCAGTACATGTACTTCATTTTTAAAACATATGAAAGATAAAAAAAATGCATGCGATTTATTATTAATTCAATTCAGAATTATTTACATAGAGATGGTGGTTATTTTATTTGTATTTAATTCTATTTCTACCTGTTCATAAACCATCAAGAATTGAAAATAACAGAAAACACAAAATGCACTGTTATTTCACATCACTACGAAAAATCTTTTTAAAGACTTTCATTATTTGCTGTTTTAAAATTGAAAACCTTTCTGGAACTCAGCCATTCCTAACAATAAGGTCATGAATATTTAACTTAATTTCATGTTCATTTTTCAGATCATAGAATATGAGAACAGAATCCGGGCCTATTCTACGCCTGACAAGATTTTTCGCTATTTTGCCACGTTGAAAGTTCATAGCGGTGACGAGAAAGGTTCTGGTTCATGGGAGGTGTACATGACTCCCGAGGACTTTGTTCGCTCCATCACTCCGGGGATGAAGCAACCAGAGGGTCAGTTTTATGAATTAGAATGCTTTTAAGAGGGCTGGATGGGGTTGTGACCCTCATTAGACAATATTAACCTTCTTTTAGGTGAAGAGCTCTGTATTCGGATATCGGAAAAGAGTCTAATTTTGAATTTACCGGTACATGTACATGAACCGGTAGTTCCATTATATTGGCCTTAATAAGTATATTTGATATATATATATGTGAAGTAAATCATCTTCAAAACTAGTCTACCAGCTTTGAATTTGATTTTTTCTAAATTCTTCATTCTTTTATTATAAGTGTATTTGTAATGCATATTATTTGTTTTATATACCAACATTTTCCATTGAAGGTCTTGACTTGGACAAGTTTATTAAGTTTGACCCCCAGGTAAGTCAAAACATTTGTGTTTCAATACACAACTTTATTCTAATTATAGAACCAATTTTTAACATTCTAGTTTCACTGTTCAAAGTAATCGTTTATTCTTTAAATCAACCCCTCAAAAGTTATAATCTCAACTTTTGCAATACTGTTAACCCTTGGCAACAGTATTTGTTTTCTTTTGAAAATACACTTACTTGCATCTTTTTCTGTGATAAAAATTAAATCACTAGAATAAAGTTGTGCTTCTCTTGGAGGGGGTTGGGGTTAGGGACCCAAAATACTCTGACAATTAATAATGTTATATATATTTGTCGTTATACGATACAATAAGTAAAATAGAAAGTACTCGTGCTAGCTGTCATTTTGTTAAAATTATAATACATGTACAGCACATATAATGCACTAGCTAATGAATAAAAAAACATCTGGTACCACTTATTTATTCTTTAAGAAAAAAAATGCTTTGAAAATAGACCCTTTCATTATTAACCCTAAAGTAAATTTTCTTTCATAAAATCTTAGATGAAACACAAATGTATCACCAACACAATCAATTTGTATAGAAGTACATTGAATGTCCTTTTGGATTATTTCAAAACTTGAAGCACTGGTCTTCTTTAGAAAATAGATAAATTAAGTTTTTTAAAAACTAAATACTGTTAACTTAGAAATCCAACCTAATAAAGTTCTAGTAGAATTAGGCTTTGTCATGGCAGTTCACATAATGGTGACAGAACAACATATGTTGCTGCAAAGTTGCTGCAAACTAATAATGCATCATATAAAGCTAGCAAATTTTTGTTTCTCATTTAAAAGAGGAACATGAATATTGCATATGTTTTACTTTCAGTCTGTTTTGTGAGCAAGTTTTGCAGTATTGAGCTTGTTGTGTTAAATGTCTCGCAATTAAAAAAAAAAAAAGCGAAAGAAAAAATGAAGTAGAAATGAATGTTCATGCAAGAACTCTGAATCTGTTTATGCATGTTTACGTTTGTCGATGTGATTCATGTCAATGTATTTCGATTATTATAAGCGCAATGATTCAATCTAGAATTGTACTAAGTATTTATGTGTTCTGTCTGTCTTGGCAAAGACGGGAGATTTTAAGCAAATCTTGGTGAGTCGCAAGCAGTATTTCTTTGTTCTTTTTTTTTTCTTGCATATTGACAATAAATTCAAAGAGGGCAGATGTTTCAATCATTCTTCTATCTTTTAAGATATTGCTGTACACACTCTTAGAGATTTCACTTTTAATTTTTTTTTTACTGGTATATGTTTTTCCTTTTATTAAATACAAAGAATTTTTTTCTTGGTTTAAGTTTGATAGGACATATACATGTAGTACGTTGCATAAACCTCTTGTGAAGTTTATGTAGAATATATACATTTAGAGTTATTTAAATTGAGGATGCAAATTTTCTGGTTCTTTTAACACTCTGTCATTGTAAACCATCTTTATTTTGCCCAAACTTTAATTTGCAATTAACAGTGATAAACTGGCTTAAAGTAAGAGAGTTTTAGGTGATAAACTGAACATTTATTAAAATTATAAAAGTGGAAAAAATAGTGGCAAATAGGATGTTGCGTATTTTCTCGCACACAAATAAAAGTTGGTTTACAATTATTATTTTCCTTCTATTTTGGGCATATCTTGAGGAAGGTTAATACCTTTAATCATTTTTGGTGGTTTTTGAGTGAATTTTCTCAACTAAAAAGCATTTCTTTCTGCGACGTACAATGTAAACCTCTCCAAAGTGATAAATATAGATGGATACAGCATGTGTTACATGGATTAGGATTTAATAGATGAGGCCATTCAACTTTTTAAAATTTGACTTAAAATATAGATGGTATTAACAGCTATGTTAGATTGAAATATATTTTTGAATTAAGTTAGTGTTATTCATTGTTTCAGAGGCAACATTGTTTAAAATGATCACAGTTTTTGGCCAATCAATAGATTATTATAAACAAAATTGGAATACTAGTATTTTGCTTCTTTATTTTCTCGAAAAATGTTTACTTGTAAAAGAGAAGCAATCCTCTCATCACTGAAGAAATGATGTGGGCCTTGAAGTAAACAAACAAGTTTAACAACAGAATCAAACATCTGCCCTGTGTTTTGACTAACTGTTATCTCTACTAATTTTTTTCATGCTTTTGCAAGTTAAAATTTCTTCTCCAATTTTAAAAATATAAATCTTTTCTTTTTGGTGTTTTTTTTTTTTTTTTTTTTTTACTAAAAATCAGAATTCGTTATTAAACTTTATGAGTTGATGCTTCATTATTCAGTTAATGATGTTTTTAATAAATGCTATTCTAAACTAATAGATATATAGGCCTGTTTATTTGATGCATAAACTACTTAAATGCTTGGCTAAATTTAACAGTTTTAATTCCAATACGTGTACCTTTTAAATACTTATGCAGACAGTTCTTCAACGTTCATATATGACAAATTAATATCTATAATGTTAAATTGTATTATAGGTATTGATATCTATATTTTTCTGAATTTTTTTTTTTTTATGGAAATTTATGTTACATACTTTAATAGTAAATAACTATCTAAGCAAATCAAAAATGTGTCACAAACTGAAATTTTTTAGGTATGCACAGACTGTATACATGTATATATACTAGGGAAATATTTGCCCTCGTTTATTTTCACCCCATTCGCTCTTGTTGTCAGTTGGCGAATTCCAATATCTCTCTTAAAAATACAACTGTGTCTGGGCAAATTCAAGACAGGGCAAAGCTGTTTTGCAAGTGCTGAAGGGTGAAAATAACACAGGGGCAAAAATAAACCTGTAAACAGTATACACGCAAGTGAATATTACTGCTTTCATATTTTTCATTGAACAGTGTACACCGATTGATTTTTTTTGGATTTCAATGTTGAATTTTTTTTTCCTGTTTCAATTCAGGATATCAAATGTTCTTCAAGTGAAGTAATTTAAGAAACATGTATGGGTATCTCCTCAAACCTATGGAGTTTGCTCTTGACCATGTATGATCCAGAGAGATAGTTTTCTCCATCATTCATGTACTATGTAGGCTCAGAACACCCGGGAACACGTGGGTGATCATCTTAATTAAACTGAAGCAACAAGTTTATCCACATTTTAACACTGAAACGTTCATCTGTCAAAACTGTAACAACCTCATTACAGTTTGATTATCAAGTAAAGAAATATCTTTAAAAACACGCTGAACATTTTCATTTCATGTACAAGTTTTAGAATACATTATTTTTTTTTTTTTACTATAAATGTAATGCATGAACATGTACATTCCTCATGTACATTAAATATGATGTTCAACAAATTAGCCATCAGATCTTCCTTATATTTTAAGATATGATCTGTTTAGCTTCATCATCATGTATAAACTATTATTTAGTAAAAAAAAAAGTCCTTATTTTACCTTTTAAATCTGTGCATTTCCTTCTTTTAAAGGAGATCAAAACAGCCTATAAATGCTCAAGACCATCGATCCCTCTTAAAGACATACAGTAAAACACGGTTATAGCGAACATGCTTATAATGAATTGAAGCTTACAGCGAAGTGATTTTCATTCCCCGGGTATATTACATGTCGTAAATTTGACGGATATAACGAATTACGCTTATAATGAAGCAAATGCGCCCGTCCCTGGTGCTTCGTTATAACCGTGTTTTACTGTACATTCATATGATAAATTGTTGGTTTTGTCAACATCAAGCTATCTTTATCAAGGACAATACATATACTACATGTAATTACATGTATATTGTTATCCAAATGGAATGTTCAGATATCTTAATTTTTTGTCTATGGTATATTCTTGTCATCTCTGTACTGTGTACTTTGAATCGAGATTCATGGCTTCCTCCTTTGTGTTGTATTGTCTCTGTTTCTGACTGTCATTCATCATCAACTAACAATTACGGCATTTGAATGCATAGCTGTCACTTCTAACACTCTCTAAATGCATCCATTGTGAACTTGATTGAAAATTCCAGTGTTGGTTATTGGTGTGTATAATGTGGGTTGGGGACAGGGGGGGGGGAGGCATTGTTGTTTTCCATTTTGTCATCTGTTTTTGTCAAATGTCTCATCCTTTGTCCAATCATATTCAACAGAAGAAAAAAATCTTAACTGTCCCACGGCTGTGTCGGCTTAAGGTGGTGAGTTATTGCTCGGCCTGCTTCAGAATGATGTCATACTTATCTATATATTTATTCTCAGTTGATCGAGTCTGATCTACTAGCTCATGAATGCCCTCGCCAACTGGTAGCTGTTGGCATATCTGTGTGTATACTCAAATTTGTATTTCAGTTGTGTCATTCAATGTCAATTAATTTTAAATTTCCATGTAAACAATTTGTGTTAATTCATATACATGTATATTCCTTTACATAATTGTACTATTTTGTTAGCTAGTAGTACCCTGTATTGTCAGTAACGATAATCATTCATCAGTTGTATAGATTAAATCTCTCCAATATTGTGATGTACCATTACATAGTTAGGATTATATAACATGTAGATATATACAATGTATTGGTTGTAGGAAGTACGTGTAATAACAAAAATTTGTGATCGCGATTTTATATTCTTGCGGTTTGATACAAAACAGCGGAATTGAGTACTTGCGTAAAATAAGGAACTTACAGTATTACATTGGAAAGTGATTATTTGTGATATAGAGGCTTTGAATACAAAAATTACATGGAAAAAACCCATTGATGTTAATGAATGAAAGATCTGAGTCACTGTTCTAAAATGGATTCATATTGAAAGCTAGGGTTTAATGGCTAAACCATACATTTATTCTCCGAGTATCATTATATAACTAGTGTCCCATGGCTGGCTTGATCTGTAAACATTCAGTGCCAGTTTTGACATCTGAATAGCTAGTTGTTATGGAATACAGTATTATATAAATAGTGCCTGTTTGGGAGGGTAACAGTTGAAATTGACACCCCGAGAAAACCATTGTCAACCGACGCGAAGTTTTTAAAGATGGTTTTCGAGGGGTGTCAATTTCAACTGTTATCCTCCCAAACAGGCACTATTTATTTTGTTATACTGAATGTCTTAATTTTTAAGAAAATTTCACTTCTTTTATATAGGAATAACGTGAATTCTACAGCGAACCGTACGCGCATAATTTTCGCGCATGTAACATTTTTTAATGTTACCCGTTGCTAAGTGCGTTGCTAACGCTGAGGGTAATAGAAAGAATTATGAACTGCGTCTTAACCAATCAGATTTCAGTATTTAACATAAAAGTATAACAATAATTTATAACACGTTATGGATATAGTTTATCTACTTGGCAAAGAACCACTTTTCTGTGTGGATTTTCTTACTGATTGCAAAGAAGTGTTTCTTGTAATGCGTGGCACAAGGCAATGTTTGGCTTTGCCTTTGAATTTATTTTGCAATATTTCATATTTGTGCAAATATTTCTGGTCTGGTGTGAGTTTCATTAATCATTATATATATATACATTGGTTTAATTACCGGGTATTACCCAAAATGAGATTTTTTTAGTTTAAAACAGGTACAACATACTTCTTAAGATTATGTACAATGTACATGTGTAAAGGATATAAAATGGCTGTAGCTCAAAGATTTTTTGTCATAAACTGTTCAAATACCATCATAGAGTTTGATACACTACAATTGGTTATACTTTTGTAAAACTGTATTTACCATGTACCATTTACCATACTGGTTTGAGAGAAACCAATGCATCATTACATGGCATTGTGGTTCTAAAATTTAAGCTTTACCGTAATTCTTTTTTATTTTTTCATTTATCTTTTATTCAAAACTGTCTGGCATTTACGAGATAAAGAATTTTTAGTGCTTACAAACTAAGGTAAAAGTTATAATGGCTGCAATGCTAACTGCTTTTTCTGGCCGTGTTTTTTTTAAAAATTTTAATTCATACATAATTGTACATGTACCCGCATGAAACACACATACTTGATAAATTTAAAGATGAATATCTAAGTGCAAAATTAATTTGTGAAGAAAAGGTTTTTACATTTTATCACCCCATTGCCTGCAGAATTTATTCAGCCTTACCAACCTATTGTGTGTTGAATTAATTGAGGAAGTCTTGCGAATTGAAAATTGGCACCAACTTTATTGCTCTCACAAAAACCTAGGGAATGAATTTAATGTAATTTTTTTTCTGGAATGAACCGTTGCAAGAAAATTTTACAAACCAACACTAAAAAATTTTGTTTGCTCACATTGATATGAGTGTATAAATGATTGCATGTCTAAGATGTTTAATATTTGTAATTATTTTATATGATTTACACAAATAATAATTGTAAAGAATATTGTGTTTCAATAATCATATTGTTCAGTACATCTGTTGTAAATTTATTGTATTATGTTTATTTCTTTGAATTTACAATGGTTAAAAGTTAAACTTAAGTCAATGTTGGTTAATTAAGTCTAATTGCTAATAATTGAACTACATCACAGCTTGTAAAATAAAATAAAAAATGCCACCAATCATGCAAACTAATGCACTGCATATTCAATAAACGTACATACTAAAATGTGATAAATGTACCTGTGAAATTATTTTAAAAAGTCTTTGAATTAGAACTGAGCAACACTGAAGAAAAAAATCATCTTTTGTACTCATTTTGAAATAATTTTGAACTGTATTGATTCATCATCTCAATCATTGAATTTTTTTTTCACAAGAATTGTAATCTGAGACTGTTTTCCTTCTTTCTGCATGGTTTATAGAATAGCAAAGTGGAATGGAACCTGGGAGAAGACAGCATCTTCTACCAGATGGGAGAGAGTGGACTCATCTCATTCTCCGATTATATCTTCCTGTTGACAGTCCTGTCAAGTAAGCAGTCCATTCAAACCTTACAGTAAGATTGGTGGGGTGGGGATGGGGGTTGGGGGGGGGGGGGGGGGGTTCAGAAAATAGGGGCTGGAGAGGTGGAGTTGATCAAACATATAGCTGCAGAAATGTAGAACATCATTTTATGTTAACATTAAGATGAAGAGGTTAGGGGGGAGGTATAGGTATATCAACCATAGCATTGTTTTAATAAAACTCTGGGTGAAATCACAATATTTGTATGACTATTGAGTAAGATTTGTAAGAATAGTTGACTTAATTTGAATTGACAAAAAAGTAATGCAGTTAGACATTATCGTAAATACTCAATCCAACAATTGTAAAATACCAGTAATGTTTTTCTTTCCACGTATTGTATGTATTTGTGTACCATAAATCAGCCATACTAAACTGCATATTTGTTCAACTGATTTCAGCACCACCAAGGAATTTCCAGATCGCGTTTAAGATGTTTGACTTCAATGGAGATGGGGAAGTGGACATTGAAGAGTTTGAAAAGGCGAGACAAATTATTATGCTGATTTAAAAATAAAAACCTCCTTTATTGTCTATTGTAGATAGAAACAGCTTATTGAAATTGAAAACTGAGTCGAATTTCAAGCCAGTAAAAAATTGTTTGTCATAAGTATCGATCAGATAATTTGATTATTCTGGTCAGAATTTCTTATCAGTTCTTTTCCCCTATAGGTTAATGCCATCATTAGGAACCAGACCAGTATTGGGAAACGTCACAAGGATCATAGTACAACAGGAAGTGTCAATAAGGGTGTTGGCTCCGCCCTCCTGACCTTCTTTTTCGGCCCTGATGGTAAAAAGAAACTGACTGTCAAAGAATTTCTCACATTCCAACAGAGACTACAGAATGAAGTCCTACGCATTGAGGTTGGTGGATTCTATTCTAGTAATGGAAAACAATGTTTACTACATGGAGCTGAATTTCAGTAGAGATAGCTATGATTATGGTAGAGGCAGAAAATTTCTTGGCGATGAAGTTTTATTAATTCTCAATCTAAAATGTTGCATTTCAGAAATTTTGACATTGATACATGTATTATATTAAAACCATATCAAAATTTTGTTGAGAAATGTAATTAACTAAAAAAAAAATATTTTTAGTTCACCTGAGCCGAAGGCTCAAGTGAGCTTTTCTAATCAAAGTTTGTCTGTTGTACGTTGTTGTCATCATCCTTGTTGTTGTAAACTTTTCACATTTTCATCTTTTTCTCCAGGTCCACTGGGCCAACTGTATTCAAACTTGGCAAAAAGCATCTATGGGGGAAGGGCTTTCAATTTATTTAAATAAAGGGCCAGGTAATCTTTGAAGGGGAAATAATTTTGAATTATTGAAAAATTGTTGGTATTTTACAAAAGTTTTCTTCTCAAAAACCTTTTGGCCAGAAAAGCTGAAACCTATGTGGTAGTAAGTCAGGAGCTCATTATTTATCTTAAGAATTTGTGGAGAAAAATTTGGAAATCTTTATGAACAAGATACACTCCACTTAGTTGTCAAGATATTCTTTGTATTTGAAACTCTAAAGAGTCTAAAGCTTTTCTGATCTGTTATGGCTAATGTGGCATAGGTGAGCAATGTGGCCCCTGGGCCTCTTGTTTTGCTTTGCAGTATTTAATCAATAAATGCATATGCTGCATTATTATTTGACATTCATTCTTATAGATAAATTTACAAAACATATTATGTGAAACGTGTTACTTATGTAAGGTTTTTTATCATGTATGTAGTAATTGCTATTGTATATTGAAATAACTTCAATAAAAGTTATCATTTATTAATTTTTTATCGCAGTTTGATCGATATGATCCACTATATGAAGAAAAGGGGAAAATCTCAGAGAAGGATTTTGGTCGAATTCTCCTAACATACGCAGGATATCCAGACCAGAAGAAATCTCGCATGTTGAAGAGGGTCAAGAAGAAGTACAAGGAAGATCCAAAGGTCTGGAGCTAAACAAAATAAAAAAATATTTTAATGTACACTTAAGATACCTCATTACACCTAGACTTATACTTTTTGAGACATTACATCACAGGATGGCAATTTAAATGTGTTATTAAACTGTTTGTATCAATTGATTTAGTTTTGTATCGTCGTAGCTCAGTGGTTAAAGTATCGGACTTGTGAACCGCATATCATGAGTTTGATATATCATCCATCGGTGGGCTTTCGTTCATGTTTACTGAACTAAATTTTTGAAAATACAAATGTATAATTTTTCATCTATTTAAAAATTGCACATTTTTTTGGCCTATTTGACATATATACTTCTTATACATCATGTTATCTATCATAATCGAATTATTTTGTGCTGCTTTGAGAAACTATTTCAAGGTGTAGTGAGCCCCCTTAATAATAAAAAAGGGTCATTTCTGTATGCATAATCTCATCAAACTGAATTTTACTCTTTTCTGTTTCATGGTTAAGCAGATTTAATCCAAATATGGAAGTCTAGTCAAACATGTTTCTCAAGATCATCATTAGCAGCTTCCCTCAGCCTGCATGTTGATTCAATTTTTTGGACTATTTTTTACAGGGTATAACTTTTGATGAGTACCTGAACTTCTGGATGTTCCTAAAGAGCATTAATGATGTGGACACTGCCCTTAGTTTTTACCACCTTGCGGGTGTCTCAATTGATGAAGGTGAGCAAAGTTACTGCACCCAGTATAAACAGCTGGTTCCACTTAATGTGATAGTGGTTAATCATTAAAACACCAAACCATTTTCCTGTTTGTACAGAATTGTAGAGTAATTAATGACTTGTCGTCATATTAATTTCATATGTTAAATTGGCCCATCTATTATGTAAAATGAAAACAGGTTATGCTCATGGCTAACATTTTCTGTTTGCAGACTGTATTGCATTTTTATCAGTAAAATGACATGTTCTTTATATAATAATTTGACATATTAGGTTTGTTTTAAACACTCAAATGCCTTGCACTTTTATACATACAATTTGGTCTTGCTTGACCATTATTCTTATTTATCTATGGGGATTTCCTTCTTTTCTTTCAGAGACCCTGAAGCATGTAGCAGCCACAGTGGCAGGGGTGAAGCTCTCGGACCATGTAGTGGAACTGGTTTTCACTTTGTTTGACGAAAACGGTGAGATTTGTTTGCATCAGAAAATATTGTATTATTGAAATATCTCAGGAAATACATGTGTAGGGATACTTTACACTCTAAATTTTCAAAAATGAACTACTCAACTAGTTAAAATTTGATTGATCATTGATAACTAATTAATTTTCCAATTCATATATTTTTTTTTCAGCGGATGGACAGCTAAGCAACAAGGAGTTTGTGTCTGTGATGAAACAGAGAGTTATGCGTGGACTAGAAAAACCAAAGGACACTGGCTTTATAAAACTCATCAATTCTGTTTTTAAATGTGCAAAGAACACCACCACTGCCTTCCTTGACTGAAGAGCTGCTAAGAAGGGGAGATAATTCTCAATGACAGAAGGGAAACTGAATTCTGTTTTCATTTTCTTGGAATTCTTCCCTATTCTGTCGGATTACAAATCTACAATGGAGATGTTGAGTTTTTATGCAGATCTTGGCCTCTGAGTCTGTGTATCCGTAAACCACGAGGGCATTTTCCTCTTTGTGATAAGACTGTACAGTTCCAATTGTGATGTCCATATCTTTGTTCAATATTCTTCTTTGTGTGTGATTCCATTCCTACAAATGATACACACCTGGTCTTTTGTTTTCTGAATTTTTATAGATGAGTAGAATTTAAACATTGATTTCTTATTTATTGTGAGACTGAGCTGATAACAGTTGTTTTGTTGGTCATGTACACATGCTACTTTTGTATAAGTGTGACATTACAATTTTGTTCTTGTTTGCATTCACATATTACATGTGATCTGTTTTTCCTTATCCTTTTAAATAAAGAAGTAGTATTAGGAGTGTAGATTTAGTGTACCGTTAGTTTGATTATAAGAATTCTGAATAAGTTCTTCTAGATTTTTTTTTACATGTATAACTCTTGTTAATGTTTATGCAGCTTTACATGTTAATTGTCTATGAAATGATGATACCTTTTTAAATATAGAATATCCTTTTCTGATTTGATTGCAAATTTTCAAGTATAAAGTTCTATAGCTATCTCTATTATGGGAGAAATCAGTTGTAAATGTGCTAGCTCTTGTAGTGGTCAAGGATTGATATGAGCAAGAATGGATTGTTATAAAAATTGTTATAAAATTTTCAAATATAAAATATTTATATTTATTTAAAATATAAAACATATACTGTAGTTTATAGTAGGTGCAGTTTATATCTTTGTTTTCCTATAGAATAGAGGTGTAGTGTATATTATTGGAACTGAATTCTTCAACTACATTACTCCTTGGTCAACTGTTTTTTATATTTGAGGAATAAATAATATGAGACTCCTTTGAATTGGTTTTTCTATCATCAATTGAAGAATATTTTACCCATATTAGGGTTATCACAAACCCCTCTTTTTCACTGCTTAGAAAGTAAAAACGGAATTTTTAATTGGATTCAACATAATTGTATTACATGTACTTTCTTTATTTTGATATTAGTACTTTACGAAAATGGAATGGAATGAAACCAGTAAAGAGGTGCCTAATTGGAAACTTTAGGTATTTTTCCTATATAGCTACTGCTACTGACAGATATCACTTCAAAAAAATTGTTAAAAACATTCTTTAAACAAATTGCATCTCAGTTTAAAGATTCCTGGTATTGGGACCATGAAATATTTTTAAACTGAAGTCAAAATTTCAATCATTCATTAGATTATGATAATATCATATAGGAGACACATTTTAAAAGCATTTTTATTTTTTTGACAGTGTACAAGTTTTGATTTAAGTCTAAGAATGCTTAATGATCATTAGCAGATCACTCGATAGGATGTAAAGGTTATTGCGTTTTACATCGGGATCGGAAAATATTCGAGGGGCAATTTGAGTTGGGATCGGAATGCTAAACATTGTTTTGAAAAGAAGGATGTGGTGTGAATCTTGCACTATACTATAGTTTTAGAAGAAGAAAATAAGATATGGAAAAAGATGCAAAGTCTCCACCATCTCTTGTACCGGAAAGAGCGACGTATGGATTTGTTTCGTGTCTGTTATGTTACGTTTCATTCGTCATCTATTTAATGTGGGCTTACATTCCAAGATCATACCAGGAATGGATGGGACTTACCTATTGGCCAAACAAGTTTTTTGCTGTCGCTATTCCCCCTTTTCTTTGTGTGCTATTCTTAGGAAGCTTTATTATCTACGAGGGGTTAATTTTCATAAACACTGCACCTGTTGATTCTCCTGACATTATATCAGTTTCTCAGAAAGAGAATTATGACTACTTGTCTGCAGAAACAATTACTCCCATTGAAGAACTATCAATTATTGATGTTAACAAATCCTTATACAGTATTTGACTTGTACTTTGATATACACATTGCTTATTTTTTAATTTTTAAGAAATTAAAATCACATCATATGGAATTATTTGGGTATACCTTCAGTCTTCGCTATAGCGATAGTTTATTTAAAAGGTTTAACATTTACTGGCGTGCGACCAGTTCTCGCCGAGTACCATTTCTTTCCAGTACATTGTGATGTCATTTTTCGTCTATTATTTTATATGTTGAGAAAATGACGTCACAATGTACTGGCGAGATATGGTACTCTGCGAGAACTGGTCGCATGCCAGTATAGATAGTGGGTTATAACTCTAGTTCAATTGGTATATTAATGGTAACTTCACTTGAAGAGTCTGAAGTTTGAGCCTACATGTATCCCCCTAACCTGTTGTGCCCCAAGAAATATCCAGGTCACACCAACATGTCTTCTTTGTAGAACCCCGCGCACTCGTATTTAAATAAAACTCTACAAATAATATTATCAACATCCCTCATCCAGGAAATTCTGCCCGTTTTCTGCTCTATTTTTCGCATTTAAAAACAGTTTTAATTTATAAATTAGAGGCAAGTAGAAAAAATATAACCATCTGCACAAAATTTATTTATGTACCACTTAAATGTTTTGCAACAAAAAATACAAACTTTATTATTTAATTGCTCGCCCTCTCATACCTTTTTTCACTAGATGTCCGAAAAACAAGAAATTATATTGGTGTGGCCTCAGGTGAAATGGTAGTGTTGGATTTCAGAGAGAAATCTCATAAGGAAAAGTATTCTTGTTTGAGAAGTGGACAAGTATAGCTTACACCCTTTATTCAAAAGTGAATAAGGAAAAGGGGGGAAAATGCAAATTTTTTATAAAAGGTTCAGTACCACCATGTTCTACAAGCACTAGCCTTTAATTAACCCTTGAGCTCAGCTGGTAGAGCATTAGGTTTTAACTTGAAGGGTCTAAGAGTTTGAGCCAATGTACATGCAAGATCATTCCCCTTATCTCGAAGTGTTGTACTATAAAAGGTGAAAAACCCACAACGGTCACGTTTACTGTGCAATAGTTTGCAAAAGTGTTGATGACCAACAAGCAACATTACCTGTATTCTGTCTGTTCAAATGCATAGCCATGTTAATTTTCCGAGCAGAAGGTTCTCATTTTTTTTTAAGAAAAAGAGCTCTATGACCAACTAGGGACTGTAGATTCGGATCGTCTACTCAATAGCTCTACCAATTCCACATTTAAGACACCCCTCTTCAAGTAAATCTCGCAAAATTAGAAGCCAGTTGTTTTTTCTTAAAGTCCGTTTCAAGTGCAATATTCTTACAAGCAAATTAAACTTCAATAGCATTAAAAATAACGATATCTCATTTATTTCTATCAATATTAAGCGAAGAAAGATGTGTTTATTCCAAATATGGAAAATAGAGAGCTAATCAGTCACAACCTAACACCAAAGCAGACCCTTAACTAAACCCCATGTGTACTAAGGGTCAGCTTTGTTAAAATTTTCATCCGCTGTTAGTGTAACACTAAGTGTGAAGCAGACCAGTCTTCTCTATTCCTACTGCCTGTAATTACATGTAGCATCTACTTTCAGGGGTATACTTCTGATCGGTTTTTTCACTCTGTTCAACCCCGAAAGTTAACCCAGGGTTTAGTTTGGGTTTACTTTCTGTTAGGTTGGTCTGATCAGTACAGTAATCATTCAATTTGTGTCACTATCCAGCGGGAAAATGCAACATTTGAAAGTGAAAGACTTTATTGTCATAAGATGTACAATTAATCTTCCTCCTCCTCTGTTGTTCCCTTCTTGGCGTTCTTCCTCTTGACACGGCCTAAAAAAAAAAGAAAACAGAAATCATGATTTATTGTATCTGATTGTATCTGTTTCTAAATTTAGAGAGACAAAAACCTCAAAAATCACACATAAAGCAATCATTTCCATTTGAAGCGACCGTTTCTATCTCCTTTTTTTTTTTTTAAAAATTGATGCTCAATTTTTTTTTAAGAAGAATAAATTTACCTGGGCGTCCACCACCGTATGGTGACCTGAGGGAGAAGTCAATGTGTTTCTGGGAGTCTAGACGCACCACAAAGGATGGAATATTGACCACCTGCTTCCTGACTCTGTAATGGGAATGTTTCAGTTACATTGCTGTGCACAAATATATAAATGCAATTCTGTGGAATCTAAAACATCATGAACTCAAATCATGAACATCATTATTATCCTGGACAATGCTTTACAAATGACACTGATCGATATACCTTCATATTACTTCACAAGGAAAGGCACCGTCATCAAATTAGAGAACTGAACAAAGTTCAGAAATGACAAGTGGACGTTGAGAAATGTTAAATTTCTCAAGTGGCCCAACAGAATCTTGAACGCATGTTCTCCAAATCTCTAGTGCCAATGAACATGGGCAATGTTAGACATTCTATAACCACACAGGGTTAAGAAGTGGCCTAACTGAAATTTTTATCTCATACTCAAAAATGTCACTCTCTTCAGCTGTAATACAAGGTCAATTTCATCAGGACATGGAGCATGTTTGAAAATGTTTAACATCAAGAAAAGACAATATCTACAAGAATTTGAGTTCATTATTTCTGCAGAGCGGGAACATGAATAATATTTTATTCTTTCTGCCATTTCAAAGGAAATTGAGAATGCCTTTAGTATTAACCTGATGTGTCTCTGTCTGATGAGGACTCGGGCATGATGAATGCTCTTGGCAAGACCCAGTTTGAAGACCTGTGTTTGCAGTCTTCTCTCCAAGAAGTCTTCCAGTTTCAAACCCAGCACGTAATCGAGTTTCATTTTGCCTTCATCCAACACACCAATTCTGACAAGACGTCTCAGCAAAGCATTACCTGAAAAAAAGGATACATCAACACAATGATATAACAGTGTATATAAGTATTCCTTATTGTTTTGACAAAGTAAGGATGTAAATGGCAAATGTATTACAGTATCACAATCATCCAAAACATAAAAAGAAATGTCAAAGAAAATTTAACTCCTGTTACCTTCAAAAAGTCGTCTTTGGTCTTTCTCATCTAAGGTGAGCAACTCTCTGGCGGCCTTTCGTACTTTACCGAGAGTGTACTTCACGCGCCATACCTCACGCTTGTTTCTAAGACCAAACTCTCCAATAAGTTTCAACTCCTGGTCCAAACGTTCCTTCTCGAAGGGACGTCGTGGAGTTGTGTAGGTTTTACTCCTCTTGATTGGGACACGACCGGGCATTTTAATCTAAAATATATTCCATAATGTTTAAATTTTTGCAAATGCATTTACGAAGAACTCCATCCCCATACCCCCCCCCCCCCGACTTTTCATGACTTGTGTTTGTCAACTTCCGAAACACAATATATCATTGTTTTACGTAGTGTGTGTTTGACTTAAATAAAAAAAAAAATTTTCATCGCTAAAATAATGTTCTTTACATTATGTCAGACGAAATAAGCTTCATGAAAGAGAAACACGTGCTTACCAATGGCGATCCCACATGGAAAAGGAGGAAAATAGTGCGATTGTAATCGATATTCGTGCGCCGATGGCGAGTTTTAAGTATTCCATCAAATTGGTTATATGAGGGGTGTATAAATATCCATGTTAATTGTTTTATTTTCTGAGTGGCATTTTGTAATGTTTTAACAACTGATTAGTATTAAAAGATATTTTTTACGAAGAACTATTTTTAACGACTAATTTAAAAACCAATCAAAACATGATTTACTTTTCCGGCTATAATGGAAGTTGAGTGTTAGTGCGGAGACAAAGGTATCACACCGGTAATTGTTTTCACTATATAACACTATAGAGGGGAAAAAATTCTTAAAAATCAGTTTGTATTTTTCATGACAAAATATTCGGAGGAAATGTTATTTGTTACCTATCTCATCAGCTAACACCATAAAAAGGGCAAGCGATACTGCATTTTCTCAAAATATCTACTAATCTAGCTCCAAACAGGTCTACCCTCAAAACCACGTGTTTTCCATTTGTATGTAAACAGACTGCACACTCCCCAGGAAGCTGCTGCATGAGCCCTGAAAGAAGTAGTCCCTGTGAAAAAAAATCATCACCTAACAAAATACATGAAATATCCTACTCAGTGGTACAAAAAAATTTAAAACTGAGTAAAGGAAAATGTAAAAATGCAGTCAAGGAAAAAATATAATTCTGAAGTATATATGGAACTACAATGATATGGTTTAAAGAATAAAGTTGTTTAGAAATAATAAATTTTTCCATTTATACATTATGTTTTATGAAACAGGCTTAAGTGTTAAAAGAGAAGAACCGGTCTCTGATGTGACGTTAAAAATTTTTTAAAGCCACTGATCAGAAATATTTCAACTTGTATGTAAACTTAGTAACTGACATAAATGTTATTTATGTCTCTGGTAAATAAATAATTGCTCATTTTATGCAAAATCAATTATTCCTTACTCAAAATAACTTTTATTGTGTTTTGTAGTGTCAGGGGTTTAGTAGATAATTTGTGTCTATATCAAAAATGAACATGATATTCATTTCAGTCAAAAACTACGTAATGGCGAAATACTATAGTATATAATTATACTGTCACGCAAAACAAATTTACACACGCTTCAAAAATGAATATGAAGACACTAGCAACTCTCTAATATAAATATTCCTCCCGGTAATTTCAACCTACAAAGCTGGGTTCATGTCCATCCTATTGATCATCACTTCTGAGGTGAAGGGGACACCGTGAAGCTAGGGAGACCCTAATCGATGAACACTACTCACTAGGCTAGGGAGACCCCGATCGGTGAACACTTCTCACTAGGCTAAGGAGACCCCGATCGGTGAACACTACTCACTGGGCAAGGGAGACCCCGATCGGTGAACACTACTCACTGGGCTAGGGAGACCCCGATCGGTGAACACTTCTCACTGGGCTAGGGAGACACCGATCGGTGAACACTACTCACTGGGCTAGGGAGACCCCGATCGGTGAACACTACTCACTGGGCTAGGGAGACCCCGATCGGTGAACACTACTCACTGGGCTAGGGAGACCCCGATCGGTGAACACTACTCACTGGGCTAGGGAGACCCCGATCGGTGAACACTACTCACTAGGCTAGGGAGACCCCGATCGGTGAACACTACTCAGTAGGCTAGGGAGACCCCGATCGGTGAACACTTCTCAGTAGGCTAGGGAGACCCCGATCGGTGAACACTACTCACTAGGCTAAGGAGACCCCGATCGGTGAACACTACTCACTAGGCTAGGAAGACCCCGATCGGTGAACACTTCTCACTAGGCTAGGGAGACCCCGATCGGTAAACACTACTCACTAGGCTAAGGAGACCCCGATCGGTGAACACTACTCACTAGGCTAGGAAGACCCCGATCGGTGAACACTTCTCACTAAGCTATAGGGAGACCCCGATCGGTGAACACTTCTCACTAGGCTAGGGAGACCCCGATCGGTGAACACTACTCACTAGGCTAGGAAGACCCCGATCAGTGAACACTACTCACTAGGCTAGGAAGACTCCGATCGGTGAACACTTCTCACTAAGCTATAGGAAGATCCCGATCGGTGAACACTACTCACTAGGCTAGGGAGACCCCGATCGGTGAACACTTCTCACTAGGCTAAGGAGACCCCGATCGGTGAACGCTACTCACTGGGCAAGGGAGACCCCGATCGGTGAACACTACTCACTAGACTAGGGAGTCCCCGATCGGTAAAAACTTCTCACAAGGCTATAACCCCCAATCGATGAACACTACTCACTAGGCTAGGGACGCTAGCCTGGTTCCCAAGTCCTTCCAATTGTGCAATAATATTTTGTAATCAATTATATCCAATCATCATTTTCATCAATCAACAGTTACACCTTGACGCACCTGATGTTAAGTGTGACAAAAAGATCATCAAACAGGTACGTAGCAAAACAACGGTAACCATTTTTCTTATATTTTAATATAAAAATTTAAACGAAATGCCCCGATTGATTTGAGCAGGTTGAGAAATATGCATACAATATTAAATAATTGCCTAGATACCCCCTTCCTCAAGGGGTTAGGTACTTGGGATAGGTGCATGACGTCAAGATTACGGCTGACGACTTCAAGATTACGACTGAAGACGTCAAAATTAGAGTCGGTGAGGTCAAAATTACGACTGGCGACGTCAAGATTAGGATTGTTGAGGTCAATATTACGATTGGCGACGAATATTAATACATGTATTAGAGTTGGTGCATAAGGTCAAGATTACGATTGGTGATGACAAGAAGAGGGTTGCCTTGGTGATGTCAAGAAGAGGATATTGTTGGTGTTAAGGTGTTGGGGGCGTCTGTTCCCCTTCCAAAAACGATGCCGTATGCCTGCTGTGCAATGTCCAATTGCCCTGCTATGCACTGTCCAATCACTCATACATTAAGTCTGAAGTGCAATGAAAAAATTCCATGTTATCGAAAAAATAGTTTTCATGATAACTTCCAATGTCCAATCACTCATACATTAAGTCTGAAGTGCAATGAAAAAAATTCCATGTTATCGAAAAAATAGTTTTCATGATATAACTTCCAATGTTTTAATCATCACGAAACACAGGGACAATATTTGCCATATATGAAATATTTCTTTTCAAATTCTGTGTATCTATTAATATGTATGACCGTTAGATGTTGAAATATAATTACAAATTACCTTAACAGATACGAAGAATCAGATTTGAAATTTTAGTCGATTTAAAAGGCTTTCAAACAACAAAACCAAAAACAATACATTTGGATCTCTAGCTAAGCAAAAAACAAATCGAGTTCATGATTATCATTTAGTTTTATCCTCTATATATGATGGACTCATATTAGAATTGACAAACATAAGCATTTGTTCAAAGTGCATTTTTTTAAAAAGGCCTAGTTTGACGACATCTTCACGCCATTAACATACTTTAAAAATTGATTTTGAAAAAGAATGAATAAAATGCAAAATTTTCTTTTAATTAAGTTCAATAAATGTTTTCTTACTGTAATAAAGAAAATATATGAAAAATATTTATGATAAATTATTTATGATAAAACGCCGCATTAAATGCTACTCACAGAGTAATAAAAAAGTTCGTATTACAAGTTGTCGTCAAAATACGCCTCTAAATTAATTCACATACCTGAAATAATATAAAAACGTTTCATTGGTCGATGACAAAAACTTCAGATTACACATTCAGGTAGTCAATATTTATTGAATTTCCGTTTATTTTATCAAAGTGGACAGATTGAATGATTGAAAAATCTCGCTAACAAATTCAATATCATAGCATTTCTGAAACCGTGATGATAATTTATGTGATATACATGCATAAAATATACAACATAACTGAGAAAGACATGATATATTTGTCATAAAACTAGTACTGCCACCACACACACAAAAATACATTTAGAAAATATCCATCTAGTATGTATCTCGCATAAAAGAAAAGATTAAGTGTTCGTCGATGTTGAAACAAAAACCTTTTGTTTCTTTCGCCGTTTTCTCTTCTCACAAATTATTTGATTTCCTTTAGCAATCCTTTTTTGTCTCTCCTCCTCTTTGTGCAAAATATACGCCTCGCACTCACAATTGATGATGTCAACAAGCAGTTTGATGGCGATTTTATCTCCATTCACTTCAAGTCCTTTGCTGACCGCGAACTCGCACTCCGCCGGAGTAGCATACGTCACGATCCACCTCGTTCCCACATCCGCATCCGACGAGCGGATCGACAGAGGATCGTACTGAACGGAGCGGACCTTAAGACCGATCTGCGATTCCAGGATGTCTTTCACTTCAGTGTGGTTGTAATTGTCGTTCTCGCGGAAACTGAAGCAGACGGCGAACGGATTCGGTGGAGGACGGTGTTTGCGCATGTACATGGCTGGATGGACTCGGCAATCGTAGTTCACTCTCTTCTTTACATCTTCCAATAGGGAAAGTTTTGGAGGCTTTGGGGTTCTACAAGAAGCAAATGTTATTAACTCCAATCACTTTGCCTTATGCGATATTGGTACCAATAACACTAGCTATTGAATATATATATATAAAGTTTAAAACTCTTTACGTGCAGTACTTGGCATTTATGTGCTCGTCCCCAAATTATAACATTGATTATTTAAGTATACACACTCTCGGTTCCATTAACAATAATGGCAAACAGATGTAAACTCAGGTCAAATATTGATGAAATTATTCCGTTTACAATATACTCTTTAAATATTTCTATGTACAGTTTTTCCGGACAATGTGCCCCTTTTGGTCGTCTGATAGATTTTCACACGCTGTTCTACATCATTTAAAAAACGAAAACAAACATAAGATTTATTGAGGCGAGGGTTATTTTTTTCCCCATTCAGGTTTAAATCGTAGCAATGCAAAAACGTTATTTCAGAATGCAGATACACAATTAATAAGGTACGGAAATGGTCGAATGGAACAATAGCTTAATTAGTAGCTGTATTCATTCGATTTCATTATTGGTTTCTTGTGTCTTTGAGTATTTACACTACATTAAATTGCAACTACGCAAACAACTGCACGAAGCAAGGTGTTCAACACGGCAAATCTTTTCTATTTGGACCAACTTAATTACCGTGAACCTGATGCGCTAGCATACCCACCATGCAAAGAAACCGTTCCAACTGAAACCCACCGATTCAAAATTCGTATCTTTAGTTACTATTTATAAAACTTCGATAAATATCACCTGTCTGAAATGCTATATTCTTCGTATGAAAAAAGAGAAGAAAAATCACTATAGGGGTTACATATTCAAACTGATTTGCTTTGCTTTCCTATTACTCATGAAATATGTACCAGGCTTGGGGTAATGCATTGCATTACCACACTTATTTTCATGTATTTGGGCATGTATTTTAAAAATTACCATTACTTGATTTTTTTGAAATAATGCATTACATTACCAGGCAATCGATAGAAATCAAAATCAATAGATATTTCAGAATTTAAACATCAAAGACATATAAAAAAAAATTACCAAAAAATCCATTTTTATAATAGTTTGTCGTAATTAGTCTGAATTATTTTTTATTTCTTAGTGTTTCTTTTTTATTAAGCATAGACGCATGCACGTTCTTATTGCTGGGGACTTGGATTTTTTAATGCTAGAAATTATGCAAATCTTCCTTACCTAAACCAAAACAGCAAAACGCTCAATAATGCAGTGCACTCTGATGTTGTAATAGATATGAAATAGATAGTGACGAGATAAATGTTTATTAAATTTACGCACGGAAAACGTTCAAAAGTGCTTGTTAATTGACAAATAATGAATTTTGCACGTATTGATTTTCATCAATTGGAACCCCCCCCCCCCTTTCCAAATTGCTGGATCCACCTCTGCATAGCAAAGGGAAGGGGATTGGGTGTGTTTAGAACTTCTTATAACAATAGCTTAACTTATGCTGGGGCATAGTGTTTTGTTGACCCATTCTTTATTGAAGTGCAAACTAATTGGAGTAAATTGTTTAAATGATTTAAAACTCTTAGTAAGAACACTCTTAAAAATGTTATGAAAATGTGTTGTAATATCTAGTTAATATTAACAATTTAAAAATTAATTTTTTAAAATCTTTTTTAATAATAGAACTAAAACATTTTTAGCTCAAGAATGATTTCTTTCTTCTTTAAATAAACTTTATCAAATTCAATTTCAGTATTCATTTATTCATCACATTTTTTAAGTGAACATGCATAATGCCATGTACTGCCAGCATTACACTAGATTTGTGAAAGTAATGAATTACATTACCATTACTTGTAATGCTAATTTTGTGGCATTACACATTACTAGCATTACTTTGAAAACATGTAATTAATACATTGCAATGCATTAGCATTACCCCAAGCCTGGTATGTATACATACATGTATGTGTCGCACTATTTAAATTCACGCAATTCACTTTAAAGTCTTTATGGAATTGTGGTTAACTTAGAAATCGATATAATTTATGCCAGTTTTATTCTAATGTCATGGTATTTGATAGGGTATGGATAGGGGGCTTGACACACAATTCGTTTGAAATATAACTTGTACTTAAAAAAGACTAATTGAGAGTGCTTACTCAGGGGCTGTATTCTTTACACTGTCACCCACAGCTTGCTCCGGTTCACATAGACTCTCCACAGAAACTCTCTGGTGACCATCAGAACACAGGACGAACTTGGCTCGAGCGACGACCGAGGCCGGAGGCCGAGGGTCTGCTGCTACATGTATATTGTGCGGAGGAAGCCCTGGAACCCTTGATCCGCTTGTCTTTCTTTTTCTAACTATCCCCGCATCCTCTAACACGGCATTTGGCGTGCTACCAGACCGACCGTAAAGCTTTGGTAAATTGATCTCTTTGTAACTCGTTTTGCTGTGGTTTACACGTTCCCTATCTGGAAACCACACGATATTTTCAGTGGTGTTTGTTTCACTGCTTCTCACCAGAGGTCGTCTCTCGTGGTGCGTGTTCGAAACCTGCCAGCGGTAGACTTTTCGAACTGGGTCATATGAACCCTGAGCTGTGGAAAGGGCTTTCAGGACACTTGCCATGCTATCAGCACTCGGAGCAGGCAGTCCGGTTCCGGAAACTCCTTGGTTTAAAAATCCAATGTTCTTCAAACGCAGAGCCAATTCCATATCGTAATTGGCCACGGAGAACTCACTTGACCCCCCATACCTCCGTCGAGGAATCCTTGGATCCTCTCCCTCTCCCGACATAACAATCATTGCTTGACTTGAAGTAGG
Source organism: Magallana gigas (assembly GCF_963853765.1). Classification (NCBI taxonomy): domain Eukaryota; kingdom Metazoa; phylum Mollusca; class Bivalvia; order Ostreida; family Ostreidae; genus Magallana; species Magallana gigas. Next base: position 19,846,222 of record NC_088859.1, on the reverse strand, counting down.
CATTTTTGTGACTTTTTCGTTGTTATCTCATCAAAGACTGATTATATTGTGGCGTCAAAATCATTATGACGTACGTGTGACGTCCAAGGACGATTTGCCCCAGAAACGATAATTCGTAAAAGATTTTCTCCAAATAATTTAGATATTGTTATTTAAAAAAAACACACACACAATTTATGCTATAATTTATTGTGTTTCATGCTTTTGTGAATATTTATGTAATACGAAGTATAATAATAAACTTTTTTTTCATCGGGATCGCGATACAAAGAAGCTCAACCTGAAGTGCCGGGTTATTACACGGGCCCTGGAAGTTATTGTAAATATATTGCATGTGCATGTATAAAAAAGTAAGGGTAGGACACTCTTTTTGGGGCGAAATCGGGTTTGACAAAGTCTGGGCGTTCCTCAAACGAAATTTCGCGATAAATCGTTCAAGTATACTTTACTTACGACATATGTATACATTCGATCCGCTCCAATGCTGTTACGTCGAAGAAAAAGGTGTTTTTATACATCCAAGTGCCTAAGAATTTCGCTAGACTGGTTTACATCCGGTTTAATCGCAGTGAATCGAAAGGTAAATTGAAAGCTAAGTTCTGATTGGTCAATAATGAAATAAATTCTTTAATTTCTTATCGATATTTGTCAATCTTCTTCATTATTCTCGCATTTCATTGTTGAAAGGCCAAACTACCCAGTATCTATATACATAACTCCTTTCAAACATCTGATACATACTCACCATAAATTGTTATCAGTTTCGCCACCTTATTGACGAGCAGATTTATTTTATTATTAACCAATCAGAACTTATCTTTCGATTCACTGCGATTAAACCGGATGTAAACCAGTCTAGCGAAATTCTTAGGCACTTGGATGTATAAAAACACCTTTTTCTTCGACGTAACAGCATTGGAGCGGATCGAATGTATACATATGTCGTAAGTAAAGTATACTTGAACGATTTATCGCGAAATTTCGTTTGAGGAACGCCCAGACTTTGTCAAACCCGATTTCGCCCCAAAAAGAGTGTCCTACCCTTACTTTTTTATACATGCACATGCAATATATTTACAATAACTTCCAGGGCCCGTGGGTTATTATTTATTTTTTAACGAATTATTTATTATGATAAATATATATTCGTCCATTTGTTTTATACGTGTAAATTTTTCAGAACATCGTCGTACTAATTGACAATTTGTCAAAAATCCTGTTTATTAATCGTATATCATTATTTGCAAAAGGTAATCCGAATTTTCTCTTTCTTCTTACAAGGGACTGTCATTGTCGGTAAAAGCCACACAAAAATTGGGAGTACAATGAAACATGTGCGACTGCTGTCTGTTATAGGAAAGACGTTTGGGATAAGCGAGCAAGGCCTTGTTAATGGCTGGGTCAAGCGATGCTGCAGATGTTTATCTTCAGGTAAACTTAACGTTATGTAACTTCATTGATTGCATAAACTTGAAAAGATATGATCGTTGTTACTATAGCAAACCATTATTATGTGACCAATTTTTACCATTGTGTCTCTTCAAACCCTCTATTTCAGGATCTTCTAAATCCAACTTCCAAAGAGATAGCCACACAACAGAAAACTACAAGAAGATAATGAGAAAAGTTCCTCAATCTGGTGGGTTTTTATAAATTTCTGTTTTCTATTGTTATATCTTTCATATTATTTTTATTTTTGCACAGAAAACAATGGCACTTTTTCTGAAAACTTGGTTTTGACGTTTAGACATCTAGATTATGTAATATACAAAGTGTCGCTAAGACTATCCTTATTAAAATGTTTGTTTGGAATTGCCGCCTAAGGTGGACCGTTTTTAGAGCCAGGAGGGAGGGAATTGTTTTTATCAAATTGAAGTTTAACTAATTAAAAATAAGTAAAAAAATTAAAAATCTTCATATAAAAGAAAAGTTCTTCTGTTTTTCAATTAAATTTTATTTTGGCCTAATGGCCTATTTGTAATGCGTGACACCCCCTTCCTTTTTTAAGCAATTGACATACATGTAGTTCATATATTATGCAGGCATATAGACATACACTAAACAAACTTTACTAAAATTTCATTACAATTAATGAATTGAAGTCTTGCAATGGTTTTATTGCAAGTGTTTTAGTGTTTAAATTCAAGTCAGCAAATGGACTTTTAAAATTTACTTGGCAGTGGTGGTGGTGACAGCAGGGGAATTTGACATACTGAAAGACCGCTGGATAAAAAGAGGAATGACATGTACTTCTTTTACAAATGTTTCCTACCAACCTCCAATTGTGTCCATCTGTATAAATAACCCAAGGTATAGAAATGTTTGGGTGAAAATGAAAAAAAAAATTAAAGCTTTAATATTCATGACAAATAAAAGAACAATAAATTAATTTAGTTGATTAATTTATTGCTCTGTTATTTGTCAGGAATAAATAACCCAATTAAGGTATATATAGAGATAAAATAATATTTAAAAAGTAGATAATTAAAATTTAAGCACTAGCTGACTTCATTTTACTACATGTATTGTGTTCTAGTTTTTGAAAAATCTGTTAAAACATTAAAATTTGATAAAATCTTAATTGTGCCATTCCAGCCATATGCATGAATTGTTGTTGAGAACTCAGCAATTTGCCATCCATGTGTTAAAGCAAAACCAGGTGAGACAAAAATGATAATTTAGAAAATCCATAATTTTTCACAAGTTATGTGCCTATTTACTTGTTATGAGGAAAATAGCAAATTATGTGCCCTTAGACAGCAACTATTTTCTGATGCTGAGTCAATTCAAAATGATTATGTTATTTCAAACTTCAATGAAATGTTTTTTTTGTGGTTCCAGGTGGGATATGGTTTAGATTTTTCAAAACACATAGAGACAGAGGAATGCCAATTCAAAAATATTCCACATGCATTGACAAATGAGGTAGGTCTTAATCAAAATCGCATATAAAGACAGTTTTTTTTATTAATATATTATCATAATGATCAAATCAATGACCTTTTTTTTAAAATCTTAATGAAAATCATTTTGAACTTTAATTCTCTGTAAACACAAAAATTGAAAAAAAAATAATTTAAGGATAACTACAAGTACATTCCTTTTTAATAATGCAATGATATGAAATATGGTGCGTTAATCTGTGTGATAAATTTGGTGACTCCCTTTCCAGGGTATTCCCATAATTTACGACTGTGCGGCTGTTATGGAATGCCGCGCCCACTCTGTACACACTGTGGGAGACCACCATGTCTGGTATGGCAGCGTGTTCAATGCTGAAATCAGCGAGTCCGAAGACAATCCTCTCCTGTACTACATCAGGTCAGAGGCTGTGATCAAAACTGACATTGTAACACTTCATTGGATTAAATAATAATTAAATAATAAATAATCTACCAGTATACCATATAGAGATTATTGTTAAAGTTACAATATGATTTATGTGCAAAACATATCAGTAAGTTTTAGAAAATTGAATTGTAAGGAATGAATTTCATTTCTACCTATGTTAGTTTTAAAAGTATTACATAACTAGTATTAAACAAAACTTGACACAATTTACTCTTTGTTATAAACTGCTTTATAAGGCGTTAAATAAAATCAAGAAAGAAGTTGTTGCTCTTGGGCAGTGAAACGCTATCTAAATTTAATGTTTTGCAACAGATAATATTGCTATGGGTAATAAATTAATTACTTGTTGTTATCAATTATTTGTAATTTCTTTTCCTTGTAGATCGTTTAGGTCTGTTGGAGATGAAATATTTATACAGGCCTTCGAGGATGCCACTCTACCTTTTGAGGACTGGACTCACGAGGCACATCTGAGGATGGCCTGGAACTACATCACTGAGTACGGCAAAGAAGGAGCCATTCCTCACATACGGTGAGTTTGACATACAATCAGTGTTATCGAACTGGTGTAAGGTTTATAATTCCTCTGCACTTTGAAAAATTCTTGTTTATGATTAAAAAAATTTAAAAGATTAATTATAATTAAAAGGCACACAATTTCAGCAAATTTTGGCTGAAACTGAATTTGATAAACTATTAATTATAGTGATCTGTTTTCAACATGACTGAGTTATCTCTCTTGAAACAGGTCTTTGTACTTAAGTGTATTAACATTCTTTTATTCCAGACTTGGTATACAGAATTTTAATGAACAAAACAAAGACAAGGTACTTTTATTAAAACTTTTTTCTTATAGAATTTGATTATTTATGTTTGATAAAACTGATGCACACAGTAGGATTTTTTGCAAACAATTGAAAGGGTAATCACATTTTACTACTTGGTAGGTCAAGTTTGGATTCCACGAAACCATCACAATGTTCTACATAGCAGAGGTCGCCCACGCCATAAAGAAATCCCCAGGGGTCCCCTCCTTTGAAGAGTTTTTGGAGAGGAACCGCTACCTTCTAGACAAAACAGTCATAGCTCAGTACTACTCCCACAATCACTTGTACTCAGACACTGCCAGACATCAGTAAGTACTGGTACTGGGTACAAAAAGCACTCGCATTATAGTAAAGCAATGTTAGATAAGAAGTAAATACATGTACCGTACACTCAATAGAGTATACTAAAGTATATACACTCAAACCTCGTTATCTTGAACTAGATGGGACTGGTACAAAAACTTTGAGATATCCAAGTATTTGAGATATCAGTGTTGAAGATATCGAAGTTCAACTGTATTAATTTTTAATTTGCTAGTACTCGTATATAATGGAATAATTTGTTGATTTTTCCTGATTCCCAAAAAATTTTCTTTATAAACTACTGCTTGAAAACATAAATGGAGAAAACATAAATGCAATGAAGCCTCAAGCAATCAAAATAGCTCAGAAATGTGAACCATTTCATGGAGTGGCACTATAAAGTAATGTTTTTCATTGATAGCATTTTGGTATGATTGTGCATTTTAGCTTTAAAATTTTCAAAGTACCGGTATATGTACCAGCATTGATATTAAGAAAACTATGCACTGGTATGACACTTTTAACATACAATGTTTATTTTGTATTACAGATTTGTGCAACCAGATTTGAAGCAACTTCCAAGTTAATGACTACAGTTTTAGATATCAAAAACTTTCATTTTTATGCCATATGCTACAATCTTGCTTTTTTTAACAATTTATTTCATGTTTGGGTAGATACATGCTTTCAGGAATTCAGATTTACCAATAATTTTATACATTAAAAGGTCATATAAAACAAATTTTTACATGATTTTCTTATAACGTATTTTGATTTGGCTAGTAATGAGAAATTGGGAAATGTACTTGTAAATGTTATGGTGGTTTAATAAAAACATGCACCCAGAATAAATGATGTGGAAAAAAACACTTTTAAAAAAGAAAGAGTGTCAGATGGTGTCTAGGCCACACCAATATAATTTCTTGTTTCTTGGACATTCGAGTGAAAAAAGGATAGGAGCGGGCGAGCAATTTAAAAATTAAAATAATTTTTTGTAGCCAAAATTATCAGGCAGTACAGAAATAAATTTTAGCGGACAGTAATATTTCTTCTACTTGTTTCTGATTAAAAAATTATTTAAAATGTTATAAATATAGTGGAAATAGTACAGAAAACAGTGCAAGATTTCCTGGATGCGGAAAATTAGTTATAATATTATTTGTATAGTTATAGTGAAATTGGACCACGAGGGGTCCGATGAACAAGAAATTATATTGGCGTGGCCCTATGTGTGTGTGATATGGAAGGGGACGGGGGTTGATGTGTGCTATACCTGTATGTGCCTTTTTGGACAAAAATTTGGTTTGTTTTGTTTTATGTTTTATTTTACTCCATTGTAAGCTTGTCCTAACTTGCAATAAATCATCTTTTTTAAAGTTCATGAGTTGTTAATCTTTATTGAAATAACTTGTAACATGTAACACCAATACAGGGATATTAAAATGTTCAACAGACAGTGAGACTGCATATATTATGCAAAATCTTCCAAGGTTGTTATAACAGAGACATAAATAACGGTATATACGTCCCTGGATATGATGAAATGTTGTTTATTTTTAGCCTGATATTTTTACCTTGTATCTTTTAAATCAAATGCTAACATTGGATAAAATTGAAAAAAAAAATATTGTTTCATATGGATTGTGAGAAAATTAATAATCTTTAAAACTTGTCAAAGAAGTATATAGATTCTATTCGGGTTGACGAACCGTAGAGCTACAGTTCCATCCATACAAGAAATCTGGACTTAATAATCTTGTGTCAAATTAATAACATATAAAAAATCAAATTTTTGGCAATATAATTGAAGGACACAGATTTTATAATCTATAAACTGCGTGAAGAATACTACTAAACTTTTAACACAAATTCAAATCAAAATAAATTAAACGTTTTTTAAAGAGATACTACGCCATATAAATTCATGAATTCACGCATTCTAAAATTTTTTTTTGACTCAATCTAGATATTATATATTAATTTACCCCCCCCCCCCCCCCCCATCATTCTCAAATGAATTCATCGATTGTTTAAATCGATTCTCGTTTCGCCGTAATCGATGAAAATTTTTTTATTTTATTTATTTATTTTTGTTGCACAGCACTATAGATTAGTAAACAAACAAATAAACATATAACTTTTAGCATAAACTTTACTTTTAGCATATACCGTACTAAAACTGAAACTATCTATAAATAGGTTAGGGAATTTCCATTTTTAAAACGATTTTTGACTAGGGACAAGGAGTTGTCCTGGGTCCGATTTTACTTGAAGAAAACACTTTAAAACAACCTCTAAAATGAGCGGAATGGACATAGATGTAGAGGAGGATGAATGGGCAGATCTATCAATCCCGGAGGGTCACGAGCCATCCATCAGCGAGCCCCTACCGTCTACTGACCAGACCCAGAATGCTTCGGGAGGGTACGTCTTCAGGACAGTAGACTTAACTCGACTACGTCGGTTTCTGTGTATGGGGACAGAGGGTGGCACCTACCACACCGGAGAGATTGTGCTGAAAAGGGAGAACGCAAAATGCATCGCCAGGTAGCTATATATAACATTAAGTTCATATTTTATCAGTTTATAAGGTTCATGTATTGACGATCGATAGACCATGTATGAATTATGTACTGATACTTTTTTGTTATAATCTTTGATACCTGTCAAAGGTCCCCCCCCCCCAAAAAAAAACAAAACAAAACAACAACTCGCATTGTCATTCTATGAATCATGCAGCTTCTTATATGTAGACTATAGCTGTTTGGAATATTATATGTATGTTACCGGAAGTTAATAAATGTACAGGGCCTATTTCATGAAATCCACGTTGAGTTGATCTTCACAAAATTTCGGTCATCTTTACCAAATCCACCTCCAATTGCCTGTGCTGTAAAATAGAACAGCAAAATTTTCTTTCTGTTGCCCTAGCACTGCACTGACCAGGCACGTAGCATCGTTTTTGAAAGGGGGGGGGGGGGGGGCAGACTCATCCAAAAAATCTTGACAAGAAAAAAAAAAAAGAGGAAAATTTTAAGTTTCCCAAAATCTTCAAAATCCTAATCCGGGGGGGGGGGGGGGGGGGGGGGGCTGGCGTAGTATATAACTTCAATTTCACTCCTCAATTCCTTATTTTCATATCAATTTTTTACACACAAAAAAGTGGGGGGGGCCAACTCCATGATAATTCCATTTTTTATATTTAAATTTTAATAAATTTGTTGCTGCGTGCCTGCTGACCAAGGACCAACCCCCCCCCCCCCCTCTCTCTCTCTCTCTCGTGGAGATCAATAGGCCACCGCTGCAGTTGTGCAGCTAGTTATATCAGACTGATTAAGCATGCATGTATAATTATAACATGGAAAAGTATTGCTGATCTAAATATAGTTATATTTCATTATTTTGTTTAATTACAGACTCATCAACAGGGGCGAAGGATCACAGGTTGTCGCGACTATAAAAAAGTTCAGTTTGCAAAACAAAGCTTGCAAAGCCGACCCAATCCTATTTGCTCTTGCTTTGTGCTGCCGCTGTAGCGACCTTGCGACGAAAGAAGCAGCTTACAAAGCCCTGTCAGATGTCTGTCGAATTCCAACCCATCTTTTCCAGTTTATCAAGTTTGCCCAAGAGGTGAACCCTAATGGGAAAGGATGGGGAAGAGCTCATCGTAAGGGGGTGTCCATGTGGTACGAGAATTATAGGAATAAGAAAGGCGGGAATCTTTTATTGGCCTACCACATGACCAAGTACAAGGCAAGATTTGGATTCACCCATAGAGACGTTTTCCGTCTGTGCCATATCAAAACGAGCTATGATGCCTTGGGGTACCTGGTTTACTATGTTTGTCATGAAAACGGTCAGAGAGAAAGCGACTGGGAGATGGCCCTAGCAAGAAGAGAAGAAGGACTCCCGCACTTGGAATTGAAAAAAGTTGCCGCTCTGGTGAAAGTGTTTAAAGATGCAAAGAAGTGCACTAATGAAGAAACGATGAAGCTAATGATTTTGGAACATCATCTGGCTCGAGAGCATGTGCCAACTGACCTGTTAAAATCAAGAGTGGTCTGGGAGGCATTGATGAGGCATATGCCAATGACGGCCATGATAAGAAATTTGGGCAAAATGTCTAGTCTTGGTCTGCTGGAATCTGACAGCTTTGGAGAATCCCTTGCAGAGGAGAAGCTGAAAAGCAAAGATCTATTGAAATCGGCTAGAATTCATCCTTTTACCTTACTGGTGGCTCATAAGGCTTACTCTAAAGGCCAAGGTGAGTTAGGAAAGCTGAGATGGCAGGTGAATCCGAAGATTAGTAATGCATTGGAAGAAGCATTCTATCTTTCCTTCAACTACGTAGCCACCACAGGAAAACGATACCTTCTGGCGATAGACGGGAGTGGTTCTATGAATGCCCCCGTCATGGGAACTCCGATCATCACCGCCAGAGATGCGGCAGCTGCCATGGCAATGTTAACCGTCAGAACTGAACAAAGATGCGATGTTGTTGCTTTTTCTGGAAATCAGGAAGGTGTCACCAAATTATCCATTTCGCCACAGGATGACCTCGATACAGTTTTGGAGAGAATCTCTAGATTGCCATTCGGGTCAACAAATTGCGCTGCTCCAATTTTGGACGCAATTCAAAGCAAGAAAATGTACGATGTGTTTGTGGTGTACACTGACTCGGAAACTAATGTCGGCTCTGTTCACCCATCAAAGGCCCTGAAGAATTACCGCACTACATCCGGGAATGCTAATGCTCGGCTCATTGTGTGTGGATTAGCCAGTAATGGATTTTCTATCGCAGATCCAGACGATCCACTGATGATGGATATCGTTGGATTTGATTCTGGTGCCCCGGCAGCAATCCACCAGTTTGTGACAGGAAACATTTAAGCACGCACATGTGATTCTGATCATTCCCAGTTAAATATAGATAAACACACGAAAACCTTAACAAACATTTTGTTTTAAATTTGTTTATGGATATCATTGGATTCGATTCCAGTGCTCCAACAGCTATCCACCAGTTTGTGACAGGAAACATTTAAAATCATAAATTGAGAATCGGGTTTTGTTAACATTAGAGTAGGAGGGGGTTTAAGTGTCATTTTCCAGGTAACTGACCTAGAGGTCTTCGTGAAAGGATTTTTTATGCTTATAAATATTCTCAAGTCTTTAAAAGAAACCCTGTAATAATCGTACACTTTGTAAAAATGTCCCCTTCCCCTTTAGTACCGTCGTGTCTTAAGTTAAAGGTGACACTGGGCAGAGATGAAACTGACAATGAAGATATCTAAATATAAATTGCCATGATGTACATAAAATTTATCATTTCCTGTTATTAATAAAAAAAAAAATCGTTTGTTATAAAGGAATATGTTTTGACAGCATTCAAATTAACTTTTGAAGATTTTTTTTTTATAAATAGATATCGATGTTATGTTTAAACAATCAAAATACATGTAAAAATGTTTGATATTAAAAAGAGATTACGTTTTCTAACTGTTGCTATGACTTCTACATGCATAACATTAACTCCTGGAAATGCCCATCGTATGTTTGAGAGGTCTTTCGATCTAATCTATGTTCGGCGTTTGGGCTTTGTTTGGTGTGTAATGTTTAGAGTGGGTTTGATGCGTCCGGAGCCTAAAAGGTGTAAGCTATACACGCTATAATTTGCGTCAATTTTTAATGAAAGGGAAAACGCGGGTTTTTTTTGTTTACTTATAATTAAAGTTAACCTTTAATCTGTAAATTACAATAGTGAATTCTATCTCGTTGCAAAGATATAGAAATTATTATTTTATTTTCTTGCCTGGTAAGAAATTATTGGTGTAGGAAGAGCGAAACCGACCTCAATAATTGCGCATGTCTGCGGAAAATCAGATGGCCGTTATTATTAATTGTTTGCTATTAAAATTAACTATACGTCACGATTTTTATATTCATTTGCATGCGTTTATGAGGAAAGTGATACGCTTGTCATATTCACGATACCCTTACTTTGCATGTTTAAATAGGATAACATTCACACGGACTATAAATAGACCGAAGGGGAAACGCATGTACGTCATTGTTCCAGGGAAGTATAAGCATATGCCCACACGCTTGTGTTTTTGTTTTATTTGGTTTGTACCCGTATAAAAGACCAATTTAAGCTTTACTGAAAAAAAATTATACCCGTTCCTTCATGAAACTATAACAATTCTGAAGGTCTTGACGTCCCATCCGCCATTTAATATTAGCTGTCGATATCACGTGATAGATTGATATTAAAAAGGAAGCATTAATCTCCTGGCGTGAAAATAATTTTCTTTGTGGTTTAAAAATTGATATCTTTGTTACATGATCGAATTGTGAATTGTAATTTAAAGCATTAGGGTAACTCTTTTAACTTTTGTATGTAACCAAACACATGCATTTTCTCCGTCAATCAAAACTGAAGCAAATTACAGCGTGTATAGCTTGAAAAAGTTTCCTGTATCACTTCTAGTCTGGCACAGATACAGAGAGTCCTGATCATATACATGTATAACTGAACAAAAAAGTCCTATAGCTGGTGCCATAGAAATGTCCAATACCCGATAAACAAACCTATGGAATTTTTTCTGTCTTTTTTCTTTTAATTCATTTCTCGTGTTTTATTTTGTGTGGGCTATTCATTTTTATTATATACTCGTTTGGATATGTTTTTTCTGCATCGGACAACATGCATTTTTAAAAGTCGAGATAAGTGGCTAACAATTCAACATTAGCTTATCTGACATGTCCCCAGCACATGGTTACATGTACATGACGTGAATTGAATAACCGAAATACTACATGTTGACGCTGACTTGTCAGATACATGTAAATGTAATTATAACTATTGGTAATGGTGTCAGTTTTGTGTCACGATTGCTCAGAGAACTTTCGATTTGCAAGGGAACGAAGTTATGTAAAGCAATATTTCTTGGACACTTAAATTAATTGTCGATCTGTCGGATATTATGAGAAGATGACGAAGGGGGAGAATTGATATATTCCGATTAAGGGAAGGGAGTCGTTGTCAGTTAGCGAAAATGAATACATTTGTATGCCATTCTCGAGAATATGAAAAGAAATAACATATCACATTTTCACAAGAAAAGAGGTTGTTGCAGATTATTCCCTAAATGCGAGAAAGACTTAAAATACCCACAACTACATTTTGTATAGCGGATATGCCCTGTGTGAAGGCAAAAAACATATTTTATGCGCACGACAACCATCAATTGATCTTTAAAGGGACTTGGACACGATTTGACTTAAAATTTTCAAATTTTATTTTTCCATTCTCAATGTTTATACTGATTAATATAGAAGTTTATAATGCTATGTCAAAATTTGAAAGTCAAATATCAAGTTATAAGCAAGATGCAGAGTTCATAATTCTTTGTTTTGTAAACAAAACTCGAATATTGTCATTTTTTTAACATATGTGTTGTATTGGCGTAATTTTCAATCAAATGTATCTTTCTTTTGTTGATAATAGTATTTATGATGATACTGAATTAGTTTAAATTGTTCTTACTTGTCATTTTGTCAAAGAAATGATTATTCTCTTCATTACATTTTTTGTAAACAACTATAAGACTCGAGCTTTGTTTTCATAACAACCAAATCTTACCTCTGTATCTCGCTTGTAGCTTGACTTAAACATTCAATATTTTGGTCAATCATTTAAAATGCACCAGTAAACCATTTTATACATAAAAAATAAAACTAAAATTTTTGATCTTAAATCGTGTCCAAGTCCCTTTAAAATAATATGGGCCAAGTTCAAGGGTATGATCAATGACTTGATGAGGAAACATATACCAACTAAGTTTACTAGATCAAGGCCATCACATCCATGGATTGATACCCACCTAAACAGGCTCACAAGAAGAAAAATTAGAGCACATCAAAAAGCAAGAAGAACCAAAAACAACAGAGACAGAAATCGATACAACAAACTGAAAACATCATGCCAGCGAGAGATACGACTGGCAAGGGAAAAATACCTACAGGAAGTGATAAGTGAAGATTCAAAGAGATTCTGGTCCTAAATTAAACATCAAAAACAGGACTCCGGCGGCGTGTCTCCACTTAAGGGTCCAGATGGCCTGCTCCATAGTGACACAGTGTCCAAGGCAGAAATCCTAAACAACCAATTTCATTCGGTTTACACAAAGGAAGACCTAACAGACATGCCATCAAAAGGAGATAGCCCACATCCTTCTATGAACAACATCCGCATAGGAAGAAGTGGTGTATGCAAGCTCCTGAAGGGCCTAAATGTACACAAAGCAACCGGACCAGACACAATTCCAGCGAGATTCCTCCATGACTTTGCACCAGAACTAACCCCAATCATGACAAAACTGTTCCAACTCTCACTTGATACCGGAAAAGTGCCAGATGACTGGAGGGAAGCATCTATTGTCCCCATATTTAAGAAAGGAGAGAGACACTTAGCCTCAAACTACCGCCCAGTCTCCTTAACTTCCATATCATGTAAGTTGTTGGAACATATCGTACATAGCCAAATCATGGATCACTACGACAGTAACCATATTCTGGCAGACCAGCAACACGGTTTTAGAGCAAGACGATCATGCGAGTCGCAGTTGTTGATTACAGTGGACGAGGTGGCCAAGTCACTGGCCCATGGAGAGCAAGTAGACATAGTGTTGTTGGACTTCTCCAAGGCCTTTGACAAAGTGCCACACCAGCGCCTCCTACACAAATTGCACTTCTATGGTATCAGAGGTAATACATGGAACTGGATCAAGGATTTCCAGGACACAGCAAGTCAACTTAGAGGGTCAATCCTCTACCAGAGCTGATGTCATCTCAGGGGTTCCCCAGGGTACTGTGATGGGACCATTACTATTTCTCACCTATATCAATGACTTGCCGGAGCATACATCATCAGACGCAAGATTATTTGCTGACGATTGTCTGCTTTATCGGAAAATAAACTCCAGAGCCGATGCTGAGCAGCTCCAAAAAGATCTGAAGTCACTAGAGAAATGGGAACGAGAATGGCAAATGGAATTCCACCCCCCAGAAATGCACAGTCATCCATGTATCCAGGAAACAACGTCCCATAACCAACAACTACCTCCTCCATGGCCACACCCTCGAATCAGTCAGCAGTGGAAAGTACCTAGGTGTAACCATAAACAGCAGGCTGAACTGGACGGAACACATCAACAATGTCCGAGCCAAATCAAGCAAGACCCTAGGTTTTCTCCGTCGCAACATACAGGGATGTAGAGCCGACATTAAATCAGCTGCTTACAGTACAATCGTCAGGCCCACCCTGGAGTATGCAGCGACTGTCTGGGACCCATATCAGCAAGCCCAAATACAACTGTTGGAGGGTGTCCAGAGGAGAGCTGCAAGGTTTGTCAAGGGCAACTATAATGTAAGAACACCAGGCTGTGTAACATCTATGATGGAGGACCTACAATGGGAGCCCCTCGAAACACGCCGACTAAGATCACGGCTCATCATGATGTATAAGATCAGGAACGACCTCATCGACATCCCAGCAACATCATATCTAACACCAGGGGATACTCGCACAAGGGGCAGCAAATACCGTCAGCCACCAACATACAAAGACGTGTATAAGTTCTCCTTCTTCCCAAGGACCATCAGGGACTGGAACAGCCTGTCAGATGACGTTAAAGAAGCCAGTACCATCGATGGCTTCAAGAAGCAGCTAAACAACACCTTAGCTGTGTCCTATGACCCTTAAGTGACATGCAGACCATTGTTTTTACCCGATTTTAACTGTAAATAGGAGGCTTTTAGCTGTGTTCGATGCGTGCTATAACACTCGGAAATCGAGGCCAGCACATTATAGGAAGAAGAAGAAGAAGAAGAAGAAGAAATAGTTCTAATCTCGTAACCGAGAAAGATTTTGAAATGCCTGTTACGCATCAATGCATGTAATAATTATCTCTAGTTACACGCATAGACACAGCTACATAGACGACCATTGCGGGTATGTTACATGTAAAGGCATAATTTTATTCAAATATCTTTCCGGACACGGAAACCACCAAGAAATAAAGTATGGATGCTGGTCATATCATTCTACTTCTTTAAAAGTCTTCGAATTTGATATTTTTTTTATAAACAGGGTAATTCTACACACATGTATTTACCGATTGCAAGGGGAAAACGGTTAAGATCTGCAACACCACCTTTTTTGCCAACATAAAACGGAAAGGTTTTTTTATAGCATGATTGTCGGCACACAATTATACTCTTATTAACTATGTATATTTCAGATTAATCAGCAAAGATGGAATAAACGTTGTGAAAACTATACGAGAGTTCAGCGTGGAAAACAGAGCTTGCAAATCCGACTACGTTCTGTTTGCCCTTGCCTTGTGCTGCCGCTGTACTGACCCCGAAACGAAAGAAGCAGCTTACAAGGCCCTGTCAGATGTCTGTCGAATTCCAACCCACCTTTTCAAGTTCATCAAGGTTTCCCAAGAGGTGAACTCCAAGGGGAAGGGATGGGGAAGAGCTCATCGTAAAGGAGTGTCCATGTGGTATCATAGCTACAAGAATAAGGATAGAGGGATACCCCTATTGGCCTACCACATGACCAAGTACAAGGCAAGATTTGGGTTTACCCACAAGGATGTTTTCCGTCTGTGCCACATCAAAACAGACTACAATGCACTGGGATACCTAGTTCACCATTTTTATCGTCTAAATGGTCACAGAGAAGATGATTGGCAACATCAGTTTAACCTTGCAAGACAGAATTTGACAGAATATGATGAATTGGAACTAAAGAAAGTTATAGATCTTTTACAATTGGTCGATGATGCGAAGAGGTGCAAAGATGAACAAATGATGAAGCGTATGATTTTAAGCAATGTTTTGAAAATTGTGCAGAAGTGTGACAATGAAGAAAAGCGTCCACTTTATGTCCTTGTTCGAGAGCACGTACCAACGAGTCTATTAAAATCAAAAGAAGTCTGGGTCGGACTGATGCGGTTCATGCCAATAGCGGCCATGCTAAGAAATTTAGGCAGAATGTCTAGTTTCGGCCTGTTGGATTTTGACAGTTTTGGAGAAACTTTAACAATAGATAAGTTGAAAAACTCAGTACTACTTAAGGGGGCTAGGATCCATCCTTTAACCTTACTAGTTGCTGAAAAAGCATATTCAAAATGCCGTAATAAAAAAGGAACAATACAATGGAAGGAGAATCCAAACGTGAGAGATGCTTTGAGGGATGCATTCCATCTTTCGTTTAAAAACGTAGAAGCCACTGGAAAACGGTTCCTGTTGGCAATATGCATAAGTGATCCTGAAAATCCCCATGTGAATGGAACCCCGAGTATAACCGCCCTAGAAGCAGCTGCTGCCATGGCATTGGTTACCCGTAGAAGTGAAACAAATTGCGATATCGTTGCATTTTCTGGAATACAATCGACAGAACATCCCAACATAACCAATTTTTCGATTTCTCCTGAGGATGATCTCGATGCAGTGTTGGATAAATGTTCTAAATTGCCGTATGCTAAAACAAATATCGCTGCTCCAATAATACATGCCTTTGAGAATAAGAAAATGTACGATGTTTTTGTTGTGTACACCGACTCGGTAAATGAAGATGGTTCCGTTCACCCGTCAAGGGCTTTGAAATTATATCGCACAAGGTCTGGGAATGCTAATGCTCGGCTCATTGTGTGTGGACTGGCCAGTAATGAATTTTCTATCGCAGATCCACACGATCCACTGATGATGGATATCGTTGGATTTGATTCCATTGCTCCAACAGCTATCCATCAGTTTGTGACAGGAAACATTTGACTCTTTTACTGATCATCAGGTCCTGTTAATAATAATGTAGGAGGGAGGGGGATATAAGTATCCAAGATTGCCAACGTACGAATCTCTCCATAATAGGATTTTTATACCTTAAAGAATATTAGTTTCAATTAGATAATAAACCTGTAATATATCGGAAACTTCACAAAAATGACCCCTTCCCCAGTGGCCCTGTTTCGTCATACGTTGAAGCACAAACTAATGAAAGTGACAATGGAAGTGTTGAATTGTAAATATATTTTGATATGATGTACATGTTTATCACTGTATTTACGAATAATAATTCATTGTTATTTTAAAAGTCATGTTTTGACAGCAATAAAATTTATCTAATTTTATAAATTTGTTCTATAAATAGACATTATTGTTTTGTATAAACATTCAAAAAATAAACACCATACCATTTGTGTTGACGTTTTGTTTTCTAAATGTTGTAATGTCTACTTGCATAACATCAACCCTTGGAAACACATCTCTGGTGGGTGTTCATAAAAATATAACTAGTGCTTTTAAAGTCTTTCATTTCAAGTAATGGTGGGCGTTTGAGCTTTGGTTTGTGAGCAATCCTTCTGCCAGTCCTGGAATTGGCAGGATCGGTGTGAAGAGTGGGGATTGTTTTCAGGGCCAGAAGCCCAAGGGATTGGAATTTCCCCTGTATGGAGTTAAACTTTATAACAGTCCTGGGCTGACCCCTGCATAAAGATTTAACTTTGATTCAAAAGTGGGAATTTTGTCGCCATCAACCACCAGCGTTATTCATATTTGCCTTAGAGTCGATGCAACGCAAAAAGAAAAGTAAGTTTTATTAACGTCTAAAATTATTGATCAGCGAATATTGTTCAATCACCAAATCAGTTGGGCATTATTGCACAACAATACCCGATAGAACATAAATACAGAAATGACCACTATTCTTAAGAAAAATGAAAAAAAAATCTATCTTGGTTAAAGATGAATATTTTGAGTATAACTATCATTTTAAGTGAGCCGCTACCTGTATCTATATTGTTTTAAACTTGGAAGTTCCGTTACTTTTCGTAAAGTAGTATGCAAAGGAAGAAATTCATCAATCCAAAAATTTTTTTATTGAATATCATTTTCTCTTATTTACACAATATTGGTATCTTTTCTCTCCCAAATGAGAAGATTTTATTATTTGCTGTCAAAAATTCCAACTCCATCTGACATTAGGTCACAAAATGTTTAAATGTTTTGTGAAATTGTTTGTACATGTATCTAGTTCTTTGAATTTCACCATAGCTCAGTAGCTAAAGTATCGGGCTTGTGAAACGCATATCCCGTGTTTAAATCAGCTTGAGGATTCTGTTCATAATTACAGAATCAAATTTTATGAAATCATATCCCCCCCACACAAAAAACATGATCATTTTCGGCTATTTGACTTATATACTTCATTATGTTTTTCATAATCAAGTCCTATTCTGCTGATTTAAAAAATTATCTCAAGGTATAGTAAACCACCTTAAATGCATAAATATTTTTAAATTCCACCTACTTTCATCTACTACAGAGGCGGATCCAGCAATTTGAAAAAGGGGGGGGGGGTTCCATTTGATGAAAACCAATATGGGCAAAATTCATCATTTGTCAATAAACAAGGACTTTTTAACGTTTTCCGTGCGTATACAACTGTATTTAATAAACATTTATCTCATCACTATCTATTTCACATCTATTTCAACAGCAGAGTGCACTGCATTAATGAGCGTTTTGCCGTTTTGGTTTAGGTAAGGAAGATTTGCATAATATCTAACCTCAAGAAACCCAAGTCTCCAGCAATGAGAAAGTGCGTCTATGCTTGATAGAAAAGAAACACTAAAAAACAAAAAATAACTCAGACTAATTACGACAAATTATTATAAAAATGGATATTTTGGTAATTTTTTTATGTCTTTGATGTTTTTAAATTAATTCTGAACTATTTATCAATTTTGATTTTTTAAATAAAGGTCTAATTGATAGGATATGACAAAAGAATGGGAATAATTTATCTGCTGAATAAATGGTACGTGTGTAATACAGTGGTAAAAGCAATTGTCGTTCCAGGGAACTTGATGTGACCTCTGTAATGGGTGCGCTACATCATCTGGCACTAGTACAAATGCGATCATATTTAGAAAAGCTTGACATTTTCATAATGGTTTACATATAAACCCTTTACACGGTATTTTTGTAACAGAATTTCCGATTCTTGGAAACAAAACAAAAGAAACTTTCTTTTGTGTTTTTTTATGTGGGTATGAAGGTAGCTAGCATTCCAGAAAAATAGCATAACCCGCATAAGCGGGTCATGTAATTTTCTTTGTATTTTTCGTATGAAACGAAGTAAAACTCATCTTTTATAATTACTTTAGTTAATTAACTAAACAATACATTTGAAATCGGTTTTAAAGTAAAACGAATGCGTGTACTCGTACTTGAACGTCGTTTTACTCGATGGCTTGACAAAACTGTATATGAACTATAACCAATTTTTTAAAAAGGTCAAAGTTCATGATTTCCAATTTTCATTTTGATGAAATGTAAACAATTTCGTGAAAATATGTACATTTTATATATGACTATTATGGGGGTTATTTATGCTTAAAATGTTTGAAAATAATATTACTATTAATATCATGATTCACTTTTATTAATTTCTGATGAACTATCTAAAATTAGAATAAAATGCAACAAAAGTCTTAATTTTGGACTACTATTATGTTAACGAAAACATCTTATTTGAAACCTTTTCAAGTCCACCGATTTCAGGAAAAACGTATCTTAGAATATGTGTAATCTGATGTTTCTAAAACACTATTCAAAACCATACGATGCGGATTTCGTTTTCGTGGAAATTAATAAAATGCGTGTGTTCTCTTATTTTTTCATTGAAACTAAAAAAAACCCGCGAAATAAAAAAAAACGGAAATCAATAATGACGTCATATAAATTTTGACGTCATAACTGAAATAAAGGGTAGTTGGTGTTACGTCACAATGAAAATGTGTGAGTTATCTCCCTGTAACCGCAAACCTAGCTTACCTTAAAAAGAAATAGAGTA
Organism: Magallana gigas; assembly: GCF_963853765.1. NCBI lineage: Eukaryota > Metazoa > Mollusca > Bivalvia > Ostreida > Ostreidae > Magallana > Magallana gigas. The sequence goes on along the minus strand of NC_088859.1, from coordinate 19,826,812 downwards.
GAAAATACATTGTGGATGTTATTATAAATCTGTGTTTTTAGCGATACTGCTTAATTTTATGTATTTTTCTTTCATTTTCCACATTTTTACTCAGTGTAGTAAACACCATATGCTGAAGGGGAGTACAATGTACTTTATTTCGATAAAAATCGATTAGTTTTTTTCATGTAAGAACAAAATTATGGGACGCAGTACGAAATTCTTTAAATAAGCAATTTTAAAAGCATTTATTTGAGATAATAACAGTATTTCTATTATAAATGGGAAAAATTGCCTTTAAGTAGGCCTTAAACGTTTTCAAAAAAATTCATATGTCCCAGAGAAAGGGGGGGTTCCGACCCCCGGACCCCCCCCCCCCCCCCTCTGGATCCGCCAATGTACTAGTATTCCCATTTCAAAACTGAAACTACCGGTATTCTAATTATGGGTACGGGGAATTCCTCTCGAAAGGCGTCTTCATTGTGTAAGACTCTTCGAAACGTAAAATGTATGATTTTTTAAAGGAGGACGAGTTCGAGGAGCCAGAAGAATCTCTAAACTCGGATCGAACCCAAAGTAAGTCGGAAAGAAGTCAAATCCATAATGTCCCCAAAACGATCGACGAAATTCGCCTAAGTCGATTTCTGTGTCTGGGGACAGAGAGTGGCACCTACCACACCGATGAAATTGAACTGACATGCCGGGAAAATGTCGGTTGCATCGACAGGTAATTTTGTATATGCATGTATCTTTGCAAAACTATATACATGCATAAGTGTATGGTAATCAAATAATCGTAATTTTAATGTTGACCGCTATTTGCTGCAAATTGATAAAGTCAATCGCAATTTTCTCATAATCTTAGCTTTTTCAACGGTTCTGTATCCAGGCGATCGAAAAGTCCAATAATTGTTCAAATTCTTTTCGTAAATATTAAATGACTTCTTGAGCATCTGCGACGGATTTTTTTTGGCAATTAAGAGACATGAGCAGGTATCTCAATCAAAGTACCGAAGTACTGACGAGAGTTGATTTTATTGATTATTATAAATTTTAAAATCAACGATATGTTATGCAATTTTTTATAATGTGAATTCTCGAACTTTTCCGACAAGAATTTCGAGAAAACCCCATATGAATCATGTTGTGTAATATCTAAAGATAGAATTAGTTCCATCAAACTGTGTATATCAGTAATCGAAATGTACACGTCTGGATCCAAGCAATTTTGAACTCTAGTCTCGTTCAACCCGACGCTCGGATGTCTCCGTTAATCTCCGACTACCAAGAGAGACTCTCCGCTTGTCGGGGATTTACGGAAACAGCCGAGCGTCTGGTTGAACGAGACTATACTGAACTCTAGCGTAGGAATACATGCAACTACAAAAATCAATTGAATTATTCGTACTCTGACTATTTTCAAGGTATTAATAGATACCTTTCTTTTGAAAAAGATGGTACATCATACAATACACCGAATTTATCTATTATTTTCAAGATTTACGTCTTGTCAGTGGTGATGATTTGTGCTTAGGTCCAAACACTGTTTCACTTTCGGTTTGCCAGAGTAACTGCATAGGAGAGTTGATTAAAATCAACTCCCAAAAATTGTCTTTTGATTTATACTTCTAATCATAATGTTAGTAAACTCTTCAAGGCTTTTTGTTAATATGTCGAAATCGACAAATCTGCAGCTTATCGTCAAAATGTAAGACGTGTCCAGTCAGATTGTTCATAACCATCTAATACAGTTTTTCCAATCATTATTTTCCACCAACATTTTTTCAATTGCTGTTCAAAATTCACTCCACCAGTGAGCTTCCTTATACATTGTACTTTCAAAAAAGGAAAAAAATGTCCATATGTAACTACATTAAAAAATCAAAGTACTGAAGTACTGACGGGAGTTGATTTTATCGATTATTATTCATTTTAAAATCAACGACATGTTACTTTGCTTGGCAAGAAGTTTGTAATTTGTCTTTGAATTATGCACATTTTTATAATATGAATTATCGAACTTTTCCGACAAGGATTTTGAGAAAACCCCCGTATGAATCGTGTTGCGTAATGATTAAAGATAGAATTGATTCCATCAAACTATGTATAAGTAATCGAAATATTCAAAAATGGTATGGATCCAAGCAATAATGAACTCTAGTCTCGTTCAACAAGATGCTCGGCTGTCTCCGTTAATCTCCAACAAGCAAGAGCATGTGTACACCAGGTCACGTGATAGCTTGATGACGCGACCTCTAAATGTAGAATGACTCTCTGCTTGTCGGAGATTTACGGAGACAGTAGTCTAGGTCATAGACGTTTGTCAATACTTTCTACGACGAATCAAACGGCTTGCGTAACCTAGGCTACGGAGACAGCCAATGGTTGAACAAGACTTTATTGAACCCTGTCGTATGAATACATACGACTGCAAAAAACTTCTAAATTGTTCGTACTATTTAAAATCTGACTATTTCTTAGGTATTTATAAATAAGTTTCCTTTTTAAAAAATGCTTCAGCGTACATTACATCGATTTTATCGATTATTTTCAAGAACTAACTCTTGTCAGCGGTGATGATTTGTGCTTAGGTCCAATCGGTTTGCCAGAGTGACTGCATAGGAGAGTTGATTAAAATCAACTCCCAATAAGTGTCGAAATACTAGTCCGTTTTATACAGATAGCAAATAATTTTATGTCTCATTATAGTCTTTCAATATTATCAATAGGTTCTGAATATTGATATATACTAGTATTTGAATTAATGTGGTGAAATGGTTTGGTCTATCTGTACTAATAGAACTGCAAAGTGCTACCGCGTTTTTCTCCAATAAAGTCGTTTTTTTATGATTACAGACTTATCAACAAGGGTGAAGGATTGAAAGTTGTTGAGACTATCCGAGAGTTCAGCATAGAAGGAAAAGCATGCAAAGCTACCCCTATTATATTTGCTCTTTCAATATGCTGTCGCTGTAACGATCATAAAACGAAAGATGCCGCTTACAAGATCCTGTCAGATGTTTGTCGAATTCCAACCCACCTTTTTGAATTCATCAAGTATTGTCAAGATGTAAATCCTAATGGGGATGGATGGGGAAGAGCTCATCGTAAAGGTGTATCCATGTGGTACGAGAATTATAGGAATAGGAAAGGTGGCATTCCTTTATTGGCCTTCCACATGACAAAGTACAAGTCGAGATTTGGGTTTACCCATAGGGACGTCTTTCGTTTGTGTCACATCAAAACAGACAACGATGCCCTGGGGTACTTGGTTTATCACTTCTGTCGTAATCAAAACCAGACAGATATAAATTGGTCAGAGCACCTGGAATTGGCAAAACAAAAAGAAGGCTTTGAACAATCGGAACTTGCGGAAGTTATCGACTTGCTTCAAGTTTTCGACGATGCTAAAAATTGCCACGATGAAGAAATGATGAAGCGGATGATTTTGGAACATCATCCGTACCTTGTTCGAGAACATGTACCAACTGAGCTGTTGAATTCCAAAAAGGTATGGGAAGCATTAATGCGATTTATGCCAATGACGGCCATGATAAGAAATTTAGGAAAAATGTCTAGTCTTGATCTGTTAGAATCTGACAGTTTTGGTGAAGGTTTAACAGTAGATAAATTGACGAGCAAAGAGCTGCTAAAAACAGCTATGGTTCATCCTATAACTCTGTTGGTTGCTAAGAAAGCTTATTCTAAAGGCCAAAGTGAATCAAAAAAGCAAAGACTGAACTGGCAGGTGAATCCAAAGGTGCGAGACGCGTTAAAAGAAGCTTTCTATGTTACCATCAACCACGTAGAAACAACGGGGAAACGATACCTACTGGCGATATGTATGAATGGATCCGTAAATGAACACGAAAAGAGAACTCCTATTCTAACCGCCAGAGATGTGGCGGCTGCCATGGCAATGGTAACCGGTAGGCGAGAACAGTACTGCGATGTCGTCGCGTTTTCTGGAAACCGATTGACAGAATATATCAACATCAGGGAAGTATCCATTCCAAACCAAGATAACTTCGAAGCATTGTCGGAAAAAATTTCTCAAATGCAATTTGATTCATTAGATTGCGCTGCTCCAATTTTAGATGCCATTCAAAATAAGAAAATGTACGATGTGTTTGTGGTGTATACCGACTCGGAGATGAACGTCGGTCCCATACTTCCGTCAGAAGCCCTGAAAAGATATCGGACTGCTTCTGGAATAACAGATGCTCGGCTCATTGTATGTGGATTGGCCAACAATGGCTTATCCATCGCAGAACCAGACGATCCACTGATGATGGATATCGTTGGATTTGATTCTGGTGCCCCGGCAGCAATCCACCAGTTTGTGACAGGAAACATTTGAGCACGCACATGTGATTCTGCTCAAGAATAACCTAAACAAACGTTGAACTTTTTGATTTAAATTTGTTTAATAAATGGACATATTTGTACCTTTTACGAACAATCAATGTACTGGGTAAGCCTTTGCATTTTTTAAAAACAAAATACATGTTGGAGTTTCCGTTTATGTTTCCCTCTTCTTTCTTTTCAAAATCGAATTTAGCTATTGGTCTAAATGGGCAAGTGCTGTTATAAAGCAGAATTTTTGATTAACTATAGATAATTTACAGGGTTATCCTTGAGCCCTTTTGACCTGGAAAAGTCTTGCAGCAAATTTCTATTCAGTGATATCCAAAATTAAATTTTTTTTTATACACAGATGCACTAGTGTCACTGAACTTTCAGAGAAAGAAATTAATACTCAAAAATGGCGCGAAACAATCTATTGGATTAGTTCTATAGAAAACAAACGAACTCGCTAAAAGGCACAATCAAGAATGTCAAAATTCAATAAGCAAAATGAAAACTTTTTTTTACAAAGATAACGACATGGTTTGAATCGAGTGTAATAATTTTGCCTCTGTTTTAATGAATAATTAGTTTCGTTACGATGAAAAGAATATTTTGTTTATGTAATGAGTTAGTAATATAGTAAATATTTTCATTGTAAAAGAAAATACCACTGAATTATACCCATCAGTACGTGTCAATAGTTTCAGACGAAATCATAATGCAGACTATGCGACTTATTTTTTAAAAAAAAATCAAACTATATAGATGCCTGTATTGAATGAGATATCAAAATATCTTAGGAAAAGGCTTTACTGTGCAGTTTATTGAATGAAATAACGAAGCATTGAAACAGATGCTAGTGCATGTACGTTTAATGCAAAATGTTATCGAGTGTTGAATTTGTTGAAAATGTTTCAATATCAAAATTAATTAAATAATGGAATTTACCTTTTTATGTTGTTTTGGTTGGCCATCCCAGGCAACCCTTTATTAATAGAATTGTAAGAGGGTTGTTAGAAAAGTTCGCGGACAATTTTAAAGTGATTTACGGCAAAATTACTGTGCACTTCGTAGGATGACGTATGTTTTATTAAATGACTTCCAATGGAAAATAAATATGCAAAAAATCATATGATTTTGAAGTTGTAGAGAAGTATAGAGATATTTATTTTGCATGAATTGGATTTACGGAGCACCATTTCCTATTTCCACGACGTCAGGTGAAATCAAACTACTGAAAGGCAAGTTAAACTTGTCACTCTCAAAGTAAACATCTTTAAGTTCACATACTTTTCATGCCAATAACCCATTTATAAAACGCATGTTCACACCATTATTTGTCAAATTTTTGTATAATGTCTTTTGTGTCAAATCGTAGATCATTGAAGTCCGAAAATCTCTGTCCACGCAGTTTCGACTTCAGATAAGGATATAAAGCGAAATCCGTAAGTGCAAGATCCGGGCTGTAAGTGGGGTGCTGCAAGAGCTCAAGATTTCAGGATTTCCATTTTTGTGGTTCCAATTGTAAACCTTTGTCCTATAAAAATAGCAGTATCTAAGAACCTTTTGGTCTCCACCGAAAATTTTTCTGTGTGCACACGAAATGCATGACAGTCCGGTGCTCCAAGGTGTCCAATTACATTAACGTTTTTGACTCATTTTTCTAGCATTGGTCGTCCATATTTGGCGATAAAACGGTAAGAAATTCTCCAATTCAATTGCACAAAATGACCTTCATAACTTATTGCGTGGACCCTGAGGTCCACGCAGAAAATATATAAGCGAGGTTAAACCGGATGCTATGGGGAAAATTTAGCCCGCGCTTGAGCTAGCTTGTTCCTGTGCGTAATGGGTAGCTCAGGGAACCAGGCTAACACACGTTTATCTGAATCGGGATCGGGATTCCGTGCTATATGCACACATACATGTAGGTTCAAAGGTGCTGTATCATTAATTGTAAAGTTGTCGGTAAACAATACAGAAACAAAGTATTCCTTTTAAAGAAATGATTGGCATGTGATATGAACTATCAGTATTATGAAATAAGTTAATGTTATGCCGAAACTACAACATGCATCAAATAGCATAATTTGCAATGTTTTGTTGTTTTCCGAATACACATGTACACTTAACTTTACTTTTATTGTAGGCGAGGCTAGAGAACTTCCCGATTAAACTTTTTAGGTTTTAAGCATTTCAGTATGACTGAATAATTATGTCACTGTATAAAAGTTAAAATCTCAAGAAAAATGCATCAAAATATGAAATTTTTAATTTACACAAAGCTGTCACTGCATAGTTAACGAAGTAGTGCGAATCGTAATGTGTGCGCAAATAGTAGAATTCACCGAATGTCTGATACTATACATGCAAACTTCATTCATAGATAGATCATAATTATTTTAGAAGTATGAATCCTTTAAATTCTGAGATAAAAAGTCAGGGCTATACATACATGTACATGTATACGTAATACAACGTACAAATTTAGTGGTTAAAAGCAGAGGGCTAGAGTCGGTTGAATCTCTGATAATCTTAAGGCTTTCACGTTTTCGTTGGAAATACATGCAAATGGTCCACGTATTGCAGTCCTTTTTTTAAAGGACAGCAACTTGTTGTGATCTCATATGAAATATCGTTTATTTTTATGCTCTTAAACTGTACATTTTCTTAAGAGGGAAAAATGCGTTCAAAATATATAACAATTAAAAACTGACATGCTCCGTGAAACATATTTTATCAAAATAATTAATCTGTATAATTTTTAAGGTCCATTTAAAATAAACAAATCTTTGCATATTTCTTAGAAAATACGTCAAGATTAAATATGAAAAGTTTCGCTGGTATCATGCGAATAGTCCGCTCACAATCAAACTTGTCCGCGAACTTTTCTAACAACCCTCGTATACTGTGAAAAAAACCCACTTTCATCCTGTTATTCTCCGAGCAGAGTGATCATGCAGGAAAAGGACTTTTTGTTTATTTTTTGGTTACATGTACTTATGATTGACCTATTTAAATTCACTCAAACCGAAACTAGAATTCCAGGTTTTTACATCGACGAGGTTCAAGGTGTTGTTCAGGGTTTGACCAAAGCATAGCTTAAAAAAATGAGTGAAACAGATCTTTATATCGAGGAGGAAGTTTGCATAGCTATGTCTATCCAGGAGGGTGAGGAAGTGTCCATCACATTGCCCCTCACTCCGGATCAGACTCGGAATAACGCGGAAGGGTATGTCAACAGAACACCGGACGAAACTCGCTTCCATCGATTTTTGTGCCTTGGGTCGGAGAGCGGCACCTTCTTTATCGACCAGAGGGAGCTTAAAAAGGAAAATGCTAAGTGCATCCTAAGGTACTTTAATAATCACTTCTATGGAGACCACATTTTACTTTCTAACTGATCAACTAAAGAATGCATGAGATATTTGATATGACTAATAGGGCTTAATATTGCAAAGGGGAGTGAAAAGCAATATCAAATATCCAGAGGGATGTATAGCATAAATAGAGTCAACAGCTAAATGTCTCAGGACTGTGAGACTTTTGAGTCTGACATCATCATGATTATTTCGTTCAGTCTGTGATTTTTCTTAGGTCGCTGTAGGTTTCGACCAATCGAAAAACAGGGCGTGTCAATGTCTGTCTGGCTGTTTCTATAGAGCTATGAATCAACTATAAATTTCCGTAAGAAATAAAGGAAATAATACTTGGTAGATGTAAATATGATAAAGTATATCAATGTTCTACAACTCTTTTGAAATTGTACTAATACACAGAGGGAGGAGGAAACAACGAAATTGAATCTCCATGGTTACTCTGTAAATAATTACTACATGTATAAATTTTGCAGTTATCTCCAAGTAAACGGACACCACCGATCAGAATTAACACGCTAAAGGGGGTGGAGAACTTTATCAAATCTTTTACATGAAGTAAACAAATCAAGCATAAAAAGCCAAATCTCTCCCTTAGCAAAGAATATTTTCAAACACTGTTTAAAGAAAATGCCTTTAAAACACTGACTTTTATCGTAGATGGTTTGAAGATTTATAATATTAAATAATGTGAAGGTTTTTACACTTCTGTCCAAAATTCTTCATGGATACGCCAATTGTAATGTAATTGTAATGTTTAAAGGAAGGTCTATTACACATGGGATTTATCTACCACATAGCGGTATATAAAACACGTTCTTAACCGTTAAGACATCCAAGTGATGCGCCAAATAAATACTAGATATCAATTTACATAAAATAAATTAGGCAATCTTAACGTGAAATAAATTAAAAAGAAAGGTTTGTCAAGTTCATTTACTTTGACCTTAAACAAACATTCTATTACACGAGGTATTGAAAAGAAATATATAAATATCCATCAAAACATCTTCGCTAGCCAATGGTTTCTGATCCGCACCGCTTCATGGAGAGCGGTGCGGATCAGAAACCCTTGGCTAGCGAAGATGCCATCAAAAAAGAGATATAGAAAGACAGGATTATATATATATTCCATTAAAAGATACTAGTACATTCCAAAGTGTTGTCGGTACTCGGTTCTATATAGTTATTATTGTCTTTCAGACTAATCAGCCAAGGTAATGGACGGAACGTTGTGGACACTATAAGAGAATTCAGTTTGCAAAACAGAGCTTGCAAAGTCAACCCAATCCTATTTGCTCTTGCTTTGTGCTGCCGCTGTGATGACCTAGCAACAAAAGAAGCAGCTTACAAGGCCCTGTCAGATGTTTGTCGAATTCCGACCCACCTTTTCCAGTTTATCAAGTATTGCCAGAAAGTTAATCCAGAAAATAAAGGATGGGGAAGAGCCCATCGCAAGGGGGTGTCTATGTGGTACCACAACTACAAAAATAAAATAGGTGGTATTCCTTTGTTGGCCTACCATATGACAAAATACAAGTCAAGATTTGGGTTCACCCATAAGGACGTATTCCGTCTGTGTCACATCAAAACGAGCTATGATGCCCTAGGATACCTGGTTAATTATTTTTGTCCTAAAGAGGGCCAGAGAGATAGAGAAAACAATTGGCAAAGTCAATTGGAACTGGCAAGAAGAGAGGAGGGATTTGAACAATCGGAATTGAGAAAGGTTATTGACCGACTTCAATTATACGATGATGCTAAAAACTGCGACGATGAAAAAATAATGAGTGAAATGATTTTGAGATATAATCCAGATCTGGCTCGAGAGCATGTGCCAAGTAGGCTATTGAATTCTGCAAAGGTATGGAAAGCATTGATAAGGCGCATGCCAACGACAGCCTTGATTAGAAATTTAGGAAAAATTTCTAGTCTTGGTCTATTGGGATCAAATACTAGTACAAATACTAATAGTTTTGAAGAAGGTTTAGTTGTAGATAAGCTGAAAAGCGCACAATTACGTAAATCAGCTAGGATTCATCCGTTTACCTTGTTGGTGGCTCTTAAGGCTTACTCCAAAGGCCAATGTGAATCAGGAAGACTAAATTGGCAGGTGAATCCAAACATTAGTAATGCTTTGCAAGAAGCATTCTATCTTTCCTTCGACTACGTAGCCACCACAGGAAAACGATACCTTCTGGCGATAGACGTGAGTGGTTCAATGAATGCCCACGTCATGGGAACTCCGATCATCACCGCCAGAGATGCGGCAGCTGCCATGGCAATGTTAACCGTCAGAACTGAACAAAACTGTGATGTCGTTGCTTTTTCTGGAAATCGAGGACATGCCACCACAAACAACGAAGACCAGGCATCAGTAAGTGACGAGAATGTTGTGGCTGCCATGGAAATGGTAACCGTTAGAGCGGAACAAGACTCTGATGCCGTTGACTATCCTGGTAATCCGTTGCCACAGCATGTCAACGTCCCCAACCATAGAGACCTATCAACAGAAAATACGACTCTTATCCCGATACCAATTTCACCACAAGATGACCTCGATGAGGTGTTGAAAAAATGCTCTCCCTCTCGTTTGCCACCCGTTACGGCAGACTGTGCCGCTCCACTTTTGGATGCCATTAAAAAGAAGAAAAAGTATGATGTGTTTGTGGTGTATACTGACTCGGAACCTAATGCCGGTGTCATACACCTGTCAGAGGCTATAAAAAGATACCGGACTGTAACTGGGATCACAGATGCTCGGCTTATTGTATGCCAATTGGTCAGTAATGGATTTTCTCTCACAGATCCAGACGATCCACTGACGATGGATATCGTTGGATTTGATTCCCGTGCTCTGGCAGCTATCCACCAGTTTGTGACAGGAAACATTTGAACTCATGCATTTACTAATCATCAGCTTTTGCATTTAGAATTTAGATTTTTTCAACTAATGTGAAATAGTGATAAGATACTTGGGTTTCAGAATATGTTTTTAAAATACGATTTGCTATCAAATAATATTTTTATTAGCTTTTATTTTCTAAATGCTCATTGTATAAATAGATTTGTATGAAAAATCACTAAAATCTTATTTTCTCTCTTATTTTATATGGTCAATATATTAGCTTTTCTGTCAATTTATATCTTTATATAAAGTTTCATAATATGTAAAAATCAGAAATGTTTTAATATTCGCAGCATTAAAAAATCAAAATATCTTTAAATTTAAGAAAGTTAGAGGAAATGCGGGCAAAACAATATTTCAATTTTGTAAAATAAGCTAATAGACATTCTGGTATTCTATAATTTCATTGAACAATATGAACTTTAAGAAGGTTGTCCGGAAATTATTGAGATAACCCAGATATTTTCCGTTTTAAGTTACGGATATTTATGAAAATTGGCATAAACATTGAACAAACCACAACACATAATTTTACAAAGTTAAATGTAAAAATATTAAGTATTTTATTTTTTACGGTACCAAAACTAGCCGATGGTTGGGGAACCCAGCGCAGACATAAACTCGGCGATCAAAAAAACCCAAACTTCTACTTACAAAGTGTCTGTAGACTTAAAGTTGATAATATATTAAAATATATCAAACAATATATGCTCATGTTTCCTTTTATTGAGTATAACCTTTGTGCAAGTTTCACTTGTGTTCGAGTTGAAATATAGAAATAGCATAAATTTATTTTTTAAGCCATAACAATCTAACTACGCAGGCATATCGAATTTTGACGTGAACGCGGTGCAGCGAATATGTATCATACTGCCAAGAATCTCAGACAAAGAAAATTTCAGTCCAAGTAACTGCTGAAACAAAAACTATACTCTTTAAAGGAGACAATAGCTTCAGTTTTTCAGGGTTTTTGACTAGTATTTCAACTAGAATGAAAACACATGGACTTGATAACAAGTACTCATAACAAATCATCTGATGTCAACAGTTGTAAAATGTGTACGAAATTATGGTAACGGACTTTTCACAGTTACCTGACTTTCGGATAGCAAAAACTCGAATTTTGTTTACCCCAAAAAATTTATTGGAGAGAAAATGTTAATGTTTGCTTCCTAAAATGAATTCATCAAATGAGAAATAAGAAAATATTTCATGTTTTCTGTTGATTTATAAGGTAGAGAAAATAAAAGCGTAACGAGACTCGTTAAAAATAATGACGTTGCGGTACGTTTGCGGTTGCGCCGGGTCACCGGACGTACGCAGGTTTGTCATCTTACAACGGATGATCAAATTATTAAACAGATATCTACATACCTGCAGATAACTGCATTCATTTTTATCATCCGTTAGGTTGAGGAAAAAAGGTAGTGACCTTGATCTGACCTTTATGCATAAACAAGATAGTCAAATTATATCAAATTGATAGAAACATTTCGTTATATGATCTGTTTAACTGTGACCAAATTTCATAAATTTATAACAAGCATGATCTGATAATGAAAAGACTACTTCATTAAATGATTAAGTTTTGACATCATCAACGTTAATCACTGAAAAAAAAAACCATTTTGCTTTGTAAGTAGATAGTTATGAATTGTATTAGCATTTAATATATATATATATATATATATATATATATATATATATATATATATATATATATATATATATATATATATACATATAATTTTTCTTAAATTTCAGTTGTCTTTGAATTTAAATCCGGACTCTTATAATGTGTGATAATAGGTTAAAGTTAACCTAATCTTTTAATAACAAATTTTATAAAGATATGCGATTTATTGACCTAGTCTGATTTTGTTAATGTGTCATCTTGTTGTTAAACTTGTTGTTTTTTTCTTATTTACTTTACGTTTTGCATATCTATGTCTTTTTTAAAATTATTGTTACCTTAATTTCAGCTTTAATATATTGACCAAATCTGAATAACTTGGGCTGATTAGCTGTACTTCGAATACATTGTTTATATATTTTTAAAAATAAAATCTCTGTACATGTTTTTTTTTTTTTTTTTACAAACCTTCATTTTTATTTGCAATTTTAATTGTTTTACTTTCTGAAATCAGATTACTCGAGAGGTTGAAATTTACATGGTATAATGGAATGGTACTACCAACATCTGCATGTGCTAGATTTAACCTCGTGACATCCTTACCTGCCAACATGACTACATTACACCTGTAATTTACATGATTAAGGAAGTCCATGCACGTGGGGAATTGTTTATCACCTTAACTTTCCTTACGTGTATTATATATGCTGAAAATTAATTCTGGGGAAAAGTTGCGCAACACTGTTCTTTTGTTAATGCTATAAAAGAAATTGACATAATTATTGCTACTGAAATGTGAAAATGACAGGCACAGGGAATCGCAGGGAAAGCGCCTGTTTTAGGAAATGTAAATAATATAATGATTTGTGCACTTTTACTTTAGGGAGCTTGACCTGTATACATAAGAAGGGAGGTTGATCATATTTTATTCTAAATCAATGAAGCTTGAAGAGTCGGTTTGAATCGTAGATTTTAAAGTGCTGATTTCCCCCTCCCTATCCCTTTTTCTCAGAGAGAGAGAGAGAGAGAGAGAGAGAGAGAGAGAGAGAGAGAGAGAGAGAGAGAGAGAGAGAGAGAAAATATTTACATATTTATGTCCGGCTATTCAAAGGGAACTACCAATAATCTTGAACAATAGTTGTACTTTTAGGTAACATTACTTAGTGTTTAAATATCGACTGAAAAATATTTGATTTATTTTCTTTAAAGTGTTTTATTATGAGTTGTTTTCAATTTCAATGAAAGTCATAAATTCGAAGTTTACGCCTTTTCGAAAATGTTGATACGAGACGAGCGCCCAAAACGATGAAGTAGATCAATGTGCATGTAGAATTATAGCTGCCAAAAGAGTAATTGGTAGTGTTTTATATACATTTATGCTTCCTCCTTCATTAAAAACTCTAACGTAAATAATTTCAAAGAAACGTCATAACATTATTGTGATTTTATTATTGAATAATTCCTGTTCCTGTCTTGTTCTCGTTTTCCTCGTTTTCAGGAAATGATTTTCAAAACCAAATTCTTCAAGAATGTACTAACGTTATAATATGTGTAAATGTAAATAAAAAACAAAAATCGATAGTCATATGTATATGCACTGTAAAAAAGGGTAATGTAACTTTTACTGGACTTCGTGTGGTCCTTATATATAGAACAAATTCATGCTGCATACACGATAAATGTGTCATGTTGGAAATTTTGAATTTACTGGGTGGGTGTAAATATAAAATTTACATGACAACTAGACGCCTCGGTGAAGTATCCACTGGACAGAGCTAAAACGAAATCCCTGTGAATAGAATACACTTTTAAAACTTAGCCGTTTAAACGTTTTGTTGATTTTTAAAAAGAAAATATTGTACATAAACAGCCTTAATAAAGTTAATTACGTATTTTTTCTCTTACATTTGCTATACACGTATATTGTAGCTCAAGTCAGTTTTTTTTTTAAATTTTATAATGAAATTATTGTATTCGTTTAAGTAGAACTCTAGACATTTTAGCCTGTTCATTTAAAACTAAATAGTATTTAGTAAATACGTGAACAATATGCTCCAGATAAAAATGCTTTTGTTTTCGTGCTCTGTCCTAATTTGTGCAAGAATTTCAAGGCTGGAGATATCTGTGTCTTACTTTCATTGTATATATACCTCGCAGACACGATTGCACCTGAAAACCTACGTAATAGTGCCAATTTGGTTTCTTTCATGACTTCGGTTTTGATGTCGGTCGGCCAATTAGCACTCTACCTCCCAAATGCATTGCTTTGTTTTGAAAAACCTTGGATCTGCAAAACATGCACCAATTTCTCCCCACTTCCGAACCAATAAGGTTGCACCAAAACACGAACAGTTCTTACTGCTGTTTATACATGTATAAGTTCAATTGTGATTCGACACCATTTCCATCAAGAGTGACATTTATACTTTAAGGCATGATGTATTTGTGCTACTTGACATTTCCCGAACGACATGCCCTCTCATCAATTTTACTTCTAATATTTCACAAATCTCTCTCTCTATCTTTCTCTCTCTCTCTTTCCGAAAAAAAAATCCCAACCAACATGTTATGAACCAAATTTTTTATTTGTCTATGCTTATACTTTATGCCAGGGACACAAAATGAGATTCAGAAGGTTCTATTGCTATAAGATGCACACACCCCAATCTCTTTTTTCCTTTTTTGTTAGAAAAAAATTATACATATTAATTCAAGTGCATTTTTTGTAGAAACAACTACACATTTACATATAATAATATAAAACATTTTTATCTCTCTAAAACTCTGCTCTTGGCAACAGTGAACCCAAATCTAGTTTTCCAAAAAAAGAGAGATGTTTAAACATTTGATTCAGTGATATAGATTTTTGGTAAATACTAGTAGTGGATCAGAATTACATCACTGTACAGTTTTTTTTAATGTTAAAGTGATAATTTTTGTTAAAATATTTATAAGTTTTGTACAATTATGGTTTGTTAAGAGTTATCTTTCCTTTTAAGTGGACACTTTGAAAGGGGATTGTAATTCATCACTTTGAAAAATTATTAAAATCAAAAATACAAATTAATAATACTCTAAGATTGTCATTCTACTACAAATGTAGCAATTGAATCTTTTTTTTTTTAAAATGATTTCATTTTCACAAGCATTTATGAATTTCAATATATTTATATGATTTGAAAAATACTAAACATTACAAAAACTGGATGTTGTTTATCATAAAGAAAACTGTAAACACATCAAATTCATTAATTAATTAGTTGCACCTCTTGTTAATTAATCATTCTTGGTTGATAGCAAACTGATTATAACTGATTATCATGACAAATACTAGTATTCAGGTTTTTTTCTTCAAAATAACAACAGTTTTTCTGTGTGTGGCATAATTAAATTAAATAAATTAGGCAGAGATAAAAAGAAACGAAACGAAACAGAAAAAAAAACCTCACTGACATGAATTTCATTTATACTTCAATGTATAAAAATAGAAATGGAATTAAATAGATGAAAGGAAAACAAAATTTACATGACAACATTCATGAGCACTCCAAACTTTCTAAAATACCTAATGAAGAAGCGAAGAAGAAGAGAAAAGAGGAAAGGAAAATATTCTTCTAACACAAACATTGGTTTTGATGGTGCAGCATAAATAAACACACAAACACTGTAATTTGCTGGACATAGAAAGCACAACAAAAAAAACTAATTTAGTTAATTGATAAAAAAAAATAATAATACACATTTCAAAAAAAAAAAAAGAATAAATATTAAATAAATACCAGCACCAATTTGAACCTTTGTAGAGACTCGAGACAAGTTTGAAACTGCAAAATGGAAGTTTCCAGTCTAAATGGTCAAGCGGTCGAAAACAAAGTGTGTACTAAATGTGAGTGCAAACACCACTGTTTGACAGTGTGAAGCGGAGGGACGATAATTTGATGACAGCACGAAATATGAACAGTGGACATAAAGTCTACAGTTTTTTTCAAAAACTGCAGCTCAGACTGAACAAATGAAATTTTTTATTCTTACATTTTTTTTTTTTTTTGAAAACTTTTTTTTTTGATGGAGCAAAGGGGCTATAAACTCTATGGATTTGGTTGAATGGTTTTAGAATCAAACAAGTTTTTTATGTGCAAAATTACAGAACTAACAAAATCTACAATACCAGAGGAAGGATATTGGGGTCTCCGCCCAAAGATCCTTTTTCCTTTCAATTCTCACTAACAAACTTGAGGGCTGTATACTTCATCCTTCAGTATGAATTAATGATTAATAAATGGGATAATAATAATAATAATAAAAAAAGATGACACAATCTCTCAAGATGCACACTGCACACTGAATCACTATAACAAAATACAATAACATGCTGGTAGAGTGGCTTTCTACAAACTCATCAATAAAAGTTGAACTTTTGTCATCATTAAACAAAACTTTACAATAAATAAACAATTGAAATGAAATTTAAAAAAAAAACAATTTTATACAATTATTTATTGGTGTTACATTGACAAATGAAAGAAGTTTCAAGTAGCTCAAAAAATTGAAAAGAAAATTTCTTGAATCAAAAATATCACTAAAAAAAAAAACCCCAGAGCACTAAATTGAGTTTTTTATAAAGAAGATTAAATACAAGTTATTGCAGTTCTGAATGATTTTAGCACTAAATCAAGTTTTTTATCGAAGGGAAAATAAATAAATTTTATTGTAGTTCTAATTGGTTTTTCGTCATACAGAAAGAAAACATGGACATAAAAGGTGTTTTTTCCCCCAATAAATAACACACTCCCAACACTGTACAAAATATATCTACTCTACGCAAACTTTCTCTGAAGTTTCGAGGAAAATAAACTGTGCATTTAACTTCCTCAAACTTGGGTCGAACCTACGGATTTGGCAATCTTTCTAACTTTTCACAGAGATAATCTATTGCAGCAAACAGAAAAAAAATTGAAACAAATTCTTTGAATAGTAAGAAGTCCAAATTGACGGACTTCTGACTTACGAAATATTGCAACCATTATCCAAGCAAATGATGAAACTGAAGCGAGATCTTTACATTCATGATGGTTGGTTAGTATAAGATATAATAAATATTTTTTCTGTGTTTGCATGATGGGGAAAGATTTGCATTTGATGCAAACCGAAGAAGAGCATTTCGGACAACAACCAAAGTTATGTTTATATGTTACCTAGCAACAAGTCTATGTAAATACAGATTAACGAAAATAGGAAAAAATTCAGTTAACATGTGTAAATGGTGACAAGTAAAACCTATGATAACAGGTAAAGAATGCTGCAATATTTGCAAGAAGCACCACTTCAATTCGAACTGCTATGTACAAAAGCAAATTCCACAACTCATCTTATGTACATGGGTTTTTTCATTTTGCTATTACAATATGACGTTGGTTTTGCATTATTAGTCTTCAAACATTGTCATTGACATATATAGCACGCAAGACCATAAAAAACAGAGACCACTTGGTATGCTAGAATAATATAACAACTGATATTTTAAAGTTGAAAAAACTTGTTAACAAGACATGCATATTGGAAAATGCTTACATATTTCACATAATGGTACCGACAGGCAAAAAAAAAATCTTTGTAGCACTAGAGGGAAGTTTCAATTCAACATGATATAGAACCAATTATCACAAGTTCTTGCATATAATGATTTAAACCAACAGTAAATTCCAGTATCCTTACAGGATTTCACATTGTGTTCCATGATCAGTGCATTGCTTAGTTATGGATTTTTGCGTCACATGACACAGAACAATCTAGAAAATGAAACATCTGACAAAATTCCTTGGAAGATTACAACCTTATTCAAAGTAGCTTTTTTTCTCTCCACAAATCACGAAAGCAATCTCTTTATTTGGACAATTATCTTTTTTTTTAAATTCTAAAATATGCAATTCAATATACATCAAAATTCTGGATTTTTTTTGCAATGAATACATTTCCACGTATTCTCTTTGCAAATCTGTAAGATACCTATATCGATATTGATATGTTGAAAGCAGTGAACTAGAAAATTCAGTTCAAGATTTGCAAAAGGTTCTTTCTTATTATAGTTTTAGTATATTTAAGTCTCTATTGTAGCTGTTGCACAGAAAACTAGATGCTGGGAATTGTGTCGTCATAGCTGTGATTTCTTGGAATGTAATATGGTACTATCTAGCTGAATAATTTGCAATCAGCATGAGGGTTTACATATCCATGGTTACACCATTGAATTATGGGATATCTGATGAATTGTGGGATACATAATGACACAAAAAAATGGCAAGGATTGCAGCCAAAATTTACAAATCTATATATAAAAAAAAGAAGAATATCCTTCTGTGTGACTTTTCAACTTGCTGGTTAATTAGCATCTTAATTAAGAAGTCATTAAACCATGTAAAAATCAATATATCACTGTTGTAGACCAACATGTACATATCGTAGCATAATTGTAAATGCCATTTATTGTAATGAACAATCAAATATGGCTTTATATAGAAACCTCCTTGTAAATATCTCCCACATTATAGCACCTTTGTTTCAGAGCAATAAGATGACAATTGCTGTACCATATCTTTTTCAGACACTTTTTACAATCAAAAAATCTTTTTTTGAATGATATGAAATGAAAAAAAAAAAACAAACAAAACATCATAATACTCGAGTCATACTTTTCCATTTGAATAATGTATAATAAATAGACAATGAAAACTTATTGGACAATCTGTTCATCAATAAATAGTACTGTTATACATATATCTATATATTCAGACTATAAATACAGGTGGAAAAAAATCGTAACAATGGCTTAACAACATGAAATAAATAAACAATACTCCACTTCGAATCCAATCCACTATGATTCATAGTGAACATGTATCTGTTCTCTATCATCAAATAAAATTGATCGGGTCACAATGTACATCCCCCAAAAAAATCAAAAAATAAAAAATCCAATAACTTAGTCGAGACAGCCAATAAATAGGTGATAAATTAAACAACAATGTATCACAAATCGGGTGATAGATATAGATAAGGAGTTCACACACAACTGGATCTCGTGACCAATCAAAAAAATCTTGAACTGATTTTTTTTTTACGTATTCCTAAAAAAAAATTTACATAGCACTAACATGACATCACTCGACTGTTTAAAGTCTCTATCAGTGGACAAAAAAAAAAAAAATGAAAATAAATAACACATATCATTTACAAACATCATGAGTAAATAAAAAAAGTTTGCTATCAGAATTTACCATGTACTTAAAAAGAGAAACAGAGCAAGGATAAATTATCATTCTTTAGATCCACCCAACTACTCCTCAATCTTTTTTTCCCCCATGGAATAATAAATCCAACATTGTCTTTATCAGCAGAGATCAAAGGTTTCAGCGTACAAATCATGGCGGAAGCTCATCTGGTGCTTGAGACTCTCGAGCATGCGCCGGTGCTCGACCCCGAGCTCGCGAAGGCTCGAGATGCTCATCAGGAGGCGCGGGAACAGGCCCACCTCTGTGGGGTGACTCTGTGTGATCTGGGTCTGCAGGGCTTGGATCAGAAGCTCCTGTAGTTTGCTCACTTTCTCTCTGTTCTTCAGACCCTGACGATCTGTTAAATAATGTCCCACATTTTAACATTCAAAATTCATAAAGCACTAAAATATCATGGTCATGTTTTTAAAAAAAATTCATTTTTCCCCACACGTTAACATTTACATTTCACTATCTTTATGAAGTAAGCAACTAATGATTACTTAAATTTTTTTTCATATCAGTTTATTATACAAGTCACAAACAAAATACAGAGCTCATTGCTTTTGTACGATTTTTGAAAATATTAAAACGTTGAATTCAGTTTTTTGAATTCCAACTAATTAATGTTTTCATGCCAAAAGATTTTTTTTATAAACTGAGTTAAAAACAACCTCTTGTCCAGCAAAATATCAACAAACCTGGTGAAATAAGAACAAGAGCACTGAAAAGAGCTTTTTCAGCGTCTCCCAGCTTGTAAGCATTGAAGCGCACACAAAGGTTGAAGAAGAGTTCCACAAAGTGCTCGCCCAGGGGGAATCCCCGCTTCATGTCCTCTCGACAAACAAGGGTGTTCTTGCCGGCAACAAACATGGTGTTGGTGTCCGAGTCGATGAATTTGGAGTGAATCACGCAGGCAACCTACAAAAATGATGCCGCAACTTGAAATTGGTGACAGATTTTGTTAAAGAAGACTGGAATAACTCTCGCAAGAGAGATTTTCCCCATAAGCTTTTCTCACTCAAAAAAATAGTGAGAGATGGGGAAGGCCTCAAAAGAAAGAATTTAAATCTCAAAAATTTGAAATCATTAGTCTCTGCTCCAATCTGAGCCGGTGAGAATTCCTTTAAATTAGTTAACACAGGTAAAGTAACCAGGAATGAAATAAAATCTAAATGGAACCAAGGGAGGTCATTCCTACCTCGAAGCAGCCTCCCTTAATGAGACTAATTTGATCATCTTGATCCAGGTGGGGGAAGCCAGGGATTTTCTTGGCAAAGATGACCGTATCTTGGATGGTTTTGTTCAGAAGACTTTGGAATCCTTCCCAGCATACCTCTCCCGCCTCACAAACTGTGCCATCTGGATTCTGTAAAATATGGTGAAAACATTGTCAGTCAAATTTTACCTGTAATCACCCTCCCTTTTTTTAAAAAATTTTTACTGAAATTTTCTTCATTCACAAAATAAAACTTCTTCATCAACCTCTTTTCTTAAAATAAATTGGTCCTTCTCCTTTCCATTTAAATATTATTCAAGCTTGAAATATGTAGAGTAAAACTTGGTGTGGATTGTTTTTGTTGCCAGTGTTATATTTCTATTTATTTCCATCAGAATTTCTGTTAACTTTATTTGTGTATCCTGGCAAGGTCACTGAAACCTTGTATCAAAGTATGTCACGTAACAGTACAGGACAGATGCAAGCAATGATTTTTTTTTTTCTAATGAATAAATTACCAGATAAAACTCACAGATGAAAATCGGTCATATTAAATTCAGTTGTATTAAAGTTTAATACACTTATGATTTTCTGATACCAGGTACTTTGAACAAGTGAACCTAAATGTGAAAAAAATTGATTTTTTTTTTCCTTTCCAAGAATCAGAACAATGGAGGGTGACAAATGAGGCCAGAGTTCATAATCAATCATCATATATCAGATCTTAATGACACAGAAAAAACCTTAATAAATATTTACTCTTAATTGAGCGTGCAATTCTGGGAACAGGATGCTCTTGAGTGTGTGGGGGTTGCTGATGGACAGTTGATCGATGCGTGCCAGCCTGTCTTTGTGGAGGGCCAGGATCTCCTCCATGTGGTTCAGCTGAAGCTTCAGGAATGTAAAAGTCTGATTAAACGATTCGTGGATTTTGAACGTCAGGAGTGGAATTGTCAGTTTTGTGTCTTCCTCCCGGTGAATGTAAATGTTGGGTTTCACAATGGGCGCCACAACCGCCGTGTGATCGAGGCCTCTCTCCCCCCGGTACAGTGGGTGGGGCCTAGGGGGAGGGGAGGAGGACTGCTTTATGCTGTAGTCCTGGCCCATGTTGATGACCAGTTTCTGGGGCGATTCAGGAGACTCTGCCCTTTCTGAGATTGTTTCGGTGCGTGCATACTTGGTTGGTTCGGGGTAAATGTCGGAACTCGCATTGGGATTGTAGGGTCGCTTCTTGATGGGGCTTCGATGGAACTTTTCCTCAGGTCCATCCCCTCGGTTGTGTTTACGCAGGTCAAGGGTCATGTTCTCCACGATGACCGAGTGCTGCTGCTGGGTCAGGAAGTTTTCGTGGGCCGCTATCTCATTGTGGTGATTGATCAGGTTCTGGACATACTGGGGGAAGGCCTCTTCAAGGCTTGTCTTCTCGTCCCC
The DNA here is from genome assembly GCF_963853765.1 of Magallana gigas. NCBI lineage: Eukaryota > Metazoa > Mollusca > Bivalvia > Ostreida > Ostreidae > Magallana > Magallana gigas. The sequence goes on along the minus strand of NC_088859.1, from coordinate 19,804,647 downwards.
TCCCTGCAGCAGGAACGGGGGGTGGGGGTATCTGAATGCGACGTGCTGGGGCAGCGTCAGCAATGAGCTGACAATGGAGTTGCGGACAGCTGGGTCGCCATTTTGTGAGTGGGCAGGAATATTGTTAATTTCGTGGTTTGACGCGGGTCTGGAGGCGTACTCGTCCTCAGTGTTTTCCTGTTTAATGCTGACCCTCTGCATGCTGTCGTTGCTGTCCTCTGTTGAGCAGTTGGTTTCCACAGAATTTCGGTTCTGGTCTGGTGAGTGCTGACTCTGGGCCCTCTGCTTCAGAAGCATTGACAGGGCAGCCATCGATGCTTGCGGTGCAGCCTCCTTGTGGAGATTCTCAGGTCCAATCTCACTTTTGGCGGCTTCTCCTGCGGAGGCAGCAATGCGACGTTCTGCTTCTGAGTTCAAACTCAGTAGGCCATGAAGGGCCTGTTCGGTTTGCGAGTCCTCCATTGTTTTGATCATCTCCCTCATCTTGCGAGATCTTCGACCCAATTTTGCAGCTATGAAAATAAAAATAGAATATGCATGAATGAAGCAAACAGCAAAAATTAAAATAAATAATTCTTATAAGTTCTCTATATGCAATGTCAATGAAATACATCAAAGCATGAATGATAATGATTTCCTGATATCCATCTCTGTTCCGAGCTTGATGTGACCCTAGGATACATGAGCTTCACATGTTTACTTAGTTTATGACTCACAATTCCATCTATCAAAAGTTACTGATAACTAGCAATCAATGGCTCAAAGCATTTTTCTCTCTCTTTCTCTTAATCTCTTTACTTAAAGAAAAAAAAACATGCACAAATGCACGAGATGACAAACAAAGCAGATAGGAATGGGAGGGTCGTCTACCTGATCGAGACATGCCCAGGGCCAGACATTTTTGTAGACGGCAGTATTGGCATCGATTGCGAGTTAAGATTGTGATGTCACAGCTTTTGTTGTAATAGCACCGTTTGCGAGCGGGGTCTCCGATATCCTGCAGAGCTCTACGGAAGAAACCCTGAAATCACAAAAACAACATTCAAGTTCACGGGGTACAAATACAGCCTGTCTGTGGTGCACAAGTTGCATCCCTATGGAGATCTTTTAACATGTACTCTTCCTGTTCAAAAGATCAGGCAAAATACTACACTCATTAATTCCCCAAAGCCACGACGTCTTCCGAAAATATCTGCCTAATTTCAAAATTTGCAGTTGCAAAATATTTTTCATTGCATCACAGTACTCAACCTAGAAGGTCAAAATGAGTTAAGATAAAAGGAAATGCTAGGGGTTTTCAGGTTTCATTGCTATGTACTTGACTTTTAACAGACAAGTTGTTTGATTTTTCTCATTTTTTTTTCTCCTTTTGTCTCTCAGACTTGTTAAGAAGACCGGCAGCAAAACACATAAATAAAATTCCTCATAAATTTTGATGTTGCTTTTCTGCTAGGCAAAGTTGACTAAGTATTTGAACTTGCTCATTTACCAGTGCATGTGTCTCTTTTTTTCTTTTCAATAATAATTTCATTCATCTCATCATTGACTTCTTACCCCCCCCCAAAAAAAAATATTTATGAGTTGGTTGAGCGGACCAACATATATGGAGGTCTTGTTTATCTAAGATTTCCCCAAAATTGATTATCGTTAGCTAATTACATTTTTGTTCTCTTCTACACCTTGATGAATGTGATATAAATGCACAAAGGATTGACAAACTGTCGGAAATTGGGACGACGCATTGGTATTTGCACATGCACAACGTGTCACCGTGCGACAGCCCCAGACAAATCCCTTTGATTACGCAACAATTCACCCCTGATATTTAGCCTGCTTATTTTTTTTTTTTTTTTTTGGTGTGTCTACAAAGCGATCAATATAGTGACCCATACCTGTCCTAATACCGCACATAGATCAGGTATTTAGTACAGGTAAGAGACAGGTTAGGCATTCATTATGTAGCATGATCTATTGGCTTTCGACATGCTGGGCTCATCATAGTACACGTATACCAGGCTTCTCTTTCGTATATTGAGAAAAAGAAGGAAAGAAAAAGGAAATCAAAGAAGCAAAAATTCTCTCAGTACTGATTGAGCAATGTTCTAGTTTTGGAACAGCCTTGGGAGATTAAAATCAACATCGTTGATATCACCAGTTGGTTTGTTCAAACAACGACGCACAATGAGAAATTACCAGGAAGTTTGGCCTTTGATGAAATGAAAAGAATGTCATGTTACCTATTATTAAAAGTAAACAAGTTCGCAAAAATTCATAAACTAAATAATTCACATTTTGATTCCATGTATAATCATAAATTACTCTCGCATGCTTTTAGAACGTGGAGTGAATTAAAAAATGGGCCAGACAAACCCACTTGCAAAAAAAAAAAAAAGTCGAATTTACGTCATTTGTTTTCTTTCCATTGTACTACTGTGCGTCATTGCGTCCGGATTATCAAAGAGGATTAAATCATTATTTAGATTAACAACACATCTGTTAATTCTCTTGTTTACAACTGTATTTCCTGTCCTAGATACGTGCACATTTTCCTACTCAATTCAATTTTTTAGGGAAATTATACAATCGTTTGCAACTACACTGTGTCTTCAAACATCCGGCTCATGTAAATTTTTTAGTCCAATATTCTTGCAACTGTATTGATTACCAATCTTTTGTTTTACAATATTTCAAAAATAATATTTCAAAAAAATGTGACATTTTTATCAATAAATGATTTATCTTGTACTTCAAGTCTGACACAATATTTGAAACTGAGTTTAATTTCTTCTTGCAATTAATTTCTACATCATACATATTTTGGAGAGAGAGAGAGAGAGAGAGAGAGAGAGAGAGAGAGAGAGAGAGAGAGAGAGAGAGAGAGAGAAAGAGAGCTTTAACTTGTAAGTTGAATGGGACACTATCATTTTGATATATCCTTGAAACAAATTGTCGAGTCATATATTCTCGAACTTGTCAACCAAACAAGTACATACACCCTGCTGTGTTGCCCGACTTGTGAAACATGGAACATTTCCTCAAAATTAGGTTTTCGAAAAAGAGAAAAAGAAGAAAATAGGCAGAAGAACTGCGAGCAGCTTATGATTTTCTAGTCAGCAGAGCATGATAATAATGGTCTGACGACAAATGAAAGTGACACACACTGTAGTGTTGATAGACAAGTCTTGCGATGCCAGTTCAACCTCTTGCTTTTTCCTTAATTGTTTCTCGTAAAAATCCCTTGATCAGCAATCTATAGACAATCTTTTTCCTCGTACAACACGGGTGATTTCACATGTACTTCAGTGAAAGAGGGGCTGCTAAAATTCCATATTACCAAATTACTCCTAACCACTGCCCTCGAAAGACCCCAAATTGCCTGTCTACTTCAAACGAAATCAAGCTTTTATGCCATCTATTCCCCCTGAATAAAAAGAGAAATATCAAACATGCATTCAAAGGTGAAAATAATTATCCATATACCCCCCTGCCCCCTCTGTTTTTCAGTCTGCTGATCCAACCTGACAGCAAACAAAAGAAAACATGGAATTTTATAGACACCATCATTTCTTGTTTGTTGTTGGGAAACGTTCCCATCTCATCAGTCTGTCTGAAGGCCAGTCTTTCATCATATTCTCCCTTTACATGCTGTTACATTTGATGTTTCCCCCTTTTTTTATGTTTGTTTGAATTCATTGTTCTTGTTTTGATAATAATAGGTCGACCAAAGAACAAAAAACCCTTTCTTGCGAGACATATAGACTTTAATGTAAATGAAGGGAAAAAAAAAATTGACCTGATTTTTAAAAAAAAATTAATCTTTTACATATTTAACCTGCCTGGAATATATTATTTATTGATACAGTGTAAACACAATTTTTAAATATGTTAAATATTTTGGAAAATGTTCTGTTTGTGTACTTCAAAAAAAAAAAAATTAGAACAAGGTTGTTACAAGAAAACAACTCTAAACTTTTAGAAATTTTCTATAAATTTTTTAGACAGACATCTTGTGTAGGTACAAGAAAGTTGGGTTAACACAGTATTCATGAATTAATACTCTTCTGTCCAAAATCTTAATCCAGCTAGTGTATATAGAGGTTGGATCCGTGAAATTTGAAAATCAGTAAGTCTGTTGGATTAACAGAAACAGGGTTTCAATTTTTTTTTCATTCAGAACGATGGGGTTAAGGGGGTGTAAATTTATTTAAGGTTCACAAAACTGAGACATATACTCAACAGAGTGATCCACCTGGCAAGTAAGATTTTAAGATTTAAAAGTTTTAGATGGGACCATAAAAATCTGAATTTTTTTATTGGTTGAAATTTTACTAAAATCTAAATGCATTTTTAAAAGTGCACCCAAAGATTACATGATAATTTCAGGTACACAAAAAAATTGAACAATTTTATTTATGCAAATTTATTAAAAATTTTGAGAGGATATAATAGATTTCTCTTAACACTGAACCATTACCAAAGCATATTCCTTAAAATAAATTAATTCACCATAAATAAAATAACTCTCAATTCTAAGAGGATTTCTGATTAGTCTCTTCTATATCATGACTATAGAAAGTCAAATATAGAAAAAATGTGATGCAATGAATATTATGCTTCAAAGTACTACAGATTATGCAGATATTCTGGAAGTCAACTTAATTATTATAGCTTATAATTAGTAAGGGCAAGATGAGACAGCGACTTCTCTGAAGAAGAATGCATAATAGTGATAACAAAATAAGACCCAAAGAATCTTCCCATCATGATTTTTAGATGAATAAATGCAGTACGGTTGCAGATAAATAGAACTTTTTAACCAGACTTGACCAGTGTGGTTACACATAGCATATGTAATTTGGGAAGTCTCAAAGTCTAGAATAAAGTCTAGCTACACCCAATATAGAAAATATCATCCATACAGTTACACTATTATTGCAAGACTTGTGTTGTATAATGCAACTTAACACCTGGCACCAGGGAAACTAATATGACCAGACACACAATGGTAATATTAACACACCAGGGTATACCGGTATATTGCACAAACGAAACTAATATTGCTTCCTTCCAAATCTCTCGCCTACATTATCAATTGGACATACAGAAATCGTGTCTATTTGCCTGTACGCCCCACCCTTCCGTACTTCCCTTCCCACGGCTGTTTGCGACCGTTGCTTCTTCCGCTTACCTTGCAGCCTTCACATGCGAGGACTCCGTAGTGGATTCCGGACGACCGGTCTCCACACACCAAACACTTTAGGTTCCAGTTGTTGTTGCTGGTACCATTGGATTTAGGCAAACCTGGAACAATAAAAATTAACATCAAAGCTTAAACTCATTTTAAAAACAATTCATCTATAAAGCTTTTTATCCAATGAAACTATGAAATATAAAGTACTTGTACAATAATAATATTTTTTAAGAACATTCTAACAAAGACTAACCAATGTAACTGCAGCCATTCAAAATGAAAGTTATAAACATATTAATGTTGAAAATATCATGAGAAATAGTAAAGCCTTTCATTTATTTCTTTTTTAAACCACACTATATGTGTTTTGTGCAGCCATGTTGTATTTTGTAGTCTGCTTTTAAGACATTTCACTATGTGACGGACATTTCATTACTGAAAAACTTGGGATTAGGTCGAGGCTATAAGCCTAATGCCTGTTTTTTTGTTGCCATGGTCAAAATAGAAACCTAAAAACTTTCTCCAACATATCAATAAATTTTAACGAAGTAGCCATCAGACTCCACATTTCCAATGCTACAAAAGAATTGAGACAGGATTACCTATCTAACACAAACCATTCTTTTTACTTTTTTTACTATTTGGTCTTGCTAGCATACTTATCATTATTATATATGCAACATAATCTTTATTTTAAAACTGTTGGGTTTTTTTTTTAAGTGAAGTTGTTTGCAATATAAAACAAAATTTAAGAATTTTAGAAAAAAAAAATTCATTCTTCTTTGATATTAATTTCATGCTAATTGTATCACTGTAATATTCATTCCTTGGATTAGACTTCTGTTTGAAAAAAAAAATTAAAATTCTAAAAAAGAATCTTACTCTAATTTCTAACAAATATAAAATAAATGAAATTATCTAATCATCAGATTAATGAAAGAGGTTAGATTTTTTTTACTAGTCAGTAGAAAATGTCCAAGTTTGAAATTTCATTATCATTCGGAGATATTCATCAAATCTCTCTTGCTATAACTTGTATTTACAGTACCATAAAATGAGGAAGGAAAATAGTCAAGATGTAGAATTTCCTTTCAAAATCAAATCTCTGTAATCTGTTAATGGGTATCTAAAAATAATCCCCAAAAGTCTTGCAATATTATTCTCTCAAATAAATCTCTATAATCCCCAAATCTTAATGGATGATAAAGTATTAAAAAATAAAAGATGTGAAGTCCTTGAACTCAATAGCGAACTAAAAAGTAAACTTAACACAATCAAGTGCCAAGCAAACAATGACAGGCAATTTTTTCCAGCTAACTTTCTGCATGTCTTTAAACTGAATCATAACTTTCTCATACACCTGCAGAAAAATATGCAGCACTTAAGAAAATCGCAATACCTGCTGCTGCTGCTCTCTCTCTCTCTCTCTTTCTCTCTCTCACATTATAATTTATACCATCATCACGAATTAGACTTTAATCACAATTCATCATTTTTTTTTTTTTTTTTTAGAAAAAAAAAGCCCCAGGGCCATCCAATGTGACTTCAATCAAAAGATGTTATTACGTACATCTTACATTCTGGACCCCTGATGAAAGAAACCCTATCAAACCACAAAGAAAAAGAACAAGTTTTTTAAAACGCACAAAAGACCTCATTTGAATTTTTTGTCCCGTCTCCAATGGGAGCCTGGAATTAATGGATCACCGAGACCCCAGTGTCATTTCTTCAAGGACATAGACCCAGTGTGCGTTCTCAATATATATATACTCTCTGTAACCCTTTAATTCACCTTATCCACATCGTATGATTCCTCGTGCATGCATTTCGTGGCGACGTACCGATCAATATTTGAACCATGTCTCCTGAACTCGGTAAGAGAGGCGATATGTGTACTGGTACATCGTGAGTAACAGTACTACAGTTACTTCATTAATGATCTGAATTCTTAATCTGCATATGAATACAATGTTATTTTGTCAGTTGCTATGAACTCAAGAATGTGTACTTGTCAAATCTAGAGGCAACCTCTTAAAAGAAGAGAAGAATATTAAATGAAGTATTTCAAAGCCAAACGCTTTTAAATCCTGACAAATTTTTCAAAAAAACTTTGTTGGAACACAGAAACAATTACACAAATTTAAGCAACATGTCACAATAATTTACCTTCAAACAATTAAAAATGTTTTATATCTGATAATAAATCCTGTGGTTTTATCAAAAATATACAAGAAACTATGTTAATGATTTTTAAAATTATGGGTCAAAAAAACAATTTTTTAAATACCTACCCCCCCCCCCCAAAAATAAATAAATTGAGGCTTTTTTCCTTCCTTTACACGTTTATCATGCCACACACACAGAGTTAAAAAAATAGATATTTTCAAAGAAAAAAACTCAGCGTATGATAGAAATGATAATTTTGGTTGTTTAACGTCATTCTTCCCATGAATTAGTCACTGATTTAACAAGTACCTTGGATGGCCGTGTACCACAAGGTGAGCATGGAGCGAGGACAAAGTAGATCTGTGTCTGCCCGTAATAATTCCATTTCATGAAAACACTAATTATCCCCGATTTAAATGAGTGCTTTGCACTCTCTGTTCTCTCTCCCTCTAAAGGTAAGCACTTAAAAGTGCATGCCAGGTCTGTAGCAGACGGTATGTAAACAAGTCATTTTTTCTCCCCTTCTCCAATTGCTTCTATTTTAGGCCACAAAAATTAACGGAGGGAGAGAAAATAAAAAAAAAAATGATTAATAAAAAAATCGAAAGCTTCACCACTTCACTTTAAAAAGAACAATGAAAAATTTTCTCCATCTTTTTAAGTCTCCACGGAAACTGCTGTTAGAAATGACGAACGGATAGTGCTCTGTCCGACAGATTGAGATCTAGATAGCAAGTTCACGGCATCATTAACGACACTGCTGTCAAAAAATAAGCTGGGCCCAATAACCTAGAGTAACCTGTTCGCCCGGGCAGGAATAAAAATAAATGATATATGAATATATATTCATTTATAAGAAGACACAGACTAAAAACATCCTGGTCACTGTGAATACACACCTATATAAACAAACACAGGTGAATATATATCTACCTATAAAACCTGTACAAATTATAAATCAGATTTATTTATCCCGATTTCTCCTTTCCTCCAATCAGACAAAGCTCAATGAGGTGGAAATCTGTCCCGAGTGATGGGGAGGTCATCTGGGGTCGCCAACCCAGGTACATTAAATTGTGATATGGATAAGAGAAATCGATAAGAAAAAAAAATTCAATCAGACAGCAGCCTACTGCCAACGTACATAAATATAGCCATTTATTCCCCACTTCTCTCAAGGATGCTGGCAATAATAGAATTATTACGGCTCTTTTTGATGTGCACATCATATTTTTCCCCTCCTTTAATTAATTAATTGCTTCATGTCTACATTTAAGTGTATACATGTATATATAGCTTTGAACATTACTGGTCTGAAATTTCCATCATTTGAAAATGCTGTTTCTTTCATTTTTAACTTGAATTTAGAAAAAAATCTTTACATAAATATCAAAATACATGTAATAATTAATATTCAAAGTCTTATTATTAAAGGAAACATGTAAGGGAAGGAAAATGATTTATCCATTGACTTTTCATTTTGTTTTAAATGTTTTCATGGGTCATAACGAATTGATTAAGTTACAAAATTAAAGATCAAAATCTTACAAGAGAAAATTCACAGTTCATTATCATGTTTCATGTTAAATATTGATTCATTTAAAAATCTTTTTTGTTGTTGAAATTTTGAATTAAAAAAAAAAATAAAAAAATCAACTGGATTAGTTGTTTATACACAATGTACAATGCAATTATTTTAAGAAAAAAAAATCAATTTTTCATAACTATTTTGATGATGATGAATAGCAATCTTCATGACCAAGCCCCTTAAAAGCGCAAGCATAGTCCTATAAAATACAGATCATCGACAGATTTCTGATTAAGATCAATGGGACACTAAATGGTGCCTGCACTTTTAAAACAAAAAAAAATCACCCCACAAAAAAACATAAATGCCAGGGACCAATGTTACACCTGAGCTATAGAATTTCATCAATATTTGGTGTCTAGACTAAAAAACTGTTAATTAGCCCCCAAAACTAGCTGCTAAAATGCATACATCATGAATAGACTTCCCTGAGATGTAAAAATAGTCAGGACCAGACATTTGTTCCCCATATCGGGTTACAAAACCAGTATATCTATAAAAGGCTAACAAATTAAAGTTTAAATTTTCCTCAAATTGTCTTATAAATAGAATAAAATAAGATTGTTTAAAATGAATTATTGTTTATTTCCTCTTTCTACCAAATTCCTTATTTCTATCCTTAAAATATAACGGAAACTCCTTAAAAAAGCAATTTAAAGAAAAAAAGAAAGAAAAAATAATTCAATTTTCTATCTCTTATTTCCTTTTTCAAACTTAATATATTTAGAAATTGATAAATGATTTAATCTAAAGATCTTCAAAATCCTTTATATAAAAAAATATATAAATATATATACATATATAAAAATATATAAATGAAAAAAATTTAAAGTCTTAAAAAATGTCTTTGATATTTGGAGAACAAGAAATTCAATAATCAACCTACTTTTTTTCTGAGAAATTTTGGATGGTCATGTTTTATAAGCCAAGTAACCTGACACAGCGGTAAAAAAAAAAAAATATCCACTTACAATTCGAAACGTGCCTTACCTTTTTGTAAAAAATTCCTTCCAAGAATTAACCACTGCAGATAAAACGGATTCAACCAGTGCTGATAATTGGGCCAAGCCATTGTGTTTTCCATTGAATACTTATCAACGACACTTTCCGAACAATTTGTAAAAAAAAAATGAAGAGACGAAGTAGGGCTCTCTAGTATTATAAGATCAGATTTAAAAATAAACAGAGCACCATCCCAATTGTTCACTAATCAACTGGTATACCGGCGCACTTCATATAAATAATACAAATTCACTTTTTCAATTTCTGCAAATCCTCAAGCATGTGAAACGTCAAAATAAAAAAAAAAAATTAAAAACTCGCTTTTGCAATTAAAGTGCACTTGATGTACAATAGGTACAATGAAAGTACATAGGGCACACATGTCAAGCAGTCTTATTTACAAGTCTAATCCATAATTTAAGTGATGTTTTTGAGGGGGGAAATTTCTGCTACACCAGGGTCAAACTTATTAGCATCCCCAAGGTCTTGCTGTCTTATCGAATGAGAGAATAAATTTTTTGTTTTTTTTCTTTTTTAAAAGAGACTTACTAAAAACACCTAGATGTTTGCACTGTTAACAAATTGCTTCATGTTCAGATTGTAATCAATAAACTTTGTTCTTTCCTTGAAGTGACAAAATGATGGAGGTTTTATCAATGAGCGCTTAATGAATATGTAAAGCTGTGAATCTCTCTCTCTCTCTCTCCCCCTTCCCCCCCCCCCCCCCCCCCCACAAAAGAAACAGTTAATTCATTGTCCAACAATTGTCTTTTAATGAAAATAAAGATCATAATGGTATTTCTAATTTATTTCAGGCAGCAAGAGTCTTTCTTTTTGACTTTATTATGGGTTTCATGGATACTGGTAAAAAGTCATCTGGGACACATGCATGTGGGTGTGGCTATTAGCCCTATCATTTGCATGTTTAGATGTCGCATATGTAAATGTTTTTGGATAAAAAGTGTCCCTCATAACCTCTCAGAACGCGGTTAATTTTGCATTTTCCTCCCATCTGTTTTTCTTCTTCTTTTTTTGATGAAAAAAGATTCCAATTATTGTCTCTTTTGCCTTTTTCCCATGGTGTTATTTACACTGAATGAACAATCATTGGTGCAAAATGCTAAAGTGCATAATTTCCCCCCAAAATAAGTGTACTTTTTTGTTTTCAACTTAAGCGTACAAAATACTGCTGGCCACACAAGTAGTTCTCACTTTTAGGTCACACTGTTTTTCAAATTGGCGCACACAGATTTTTCGGAAATTTCACATATGAATTATTCAAGCTCCTCCAAGAACGCCAAGGTATATGGATGAGAATTTGCTCTCCGCATGAGGTACCAGTTTAGCAGCCTGGTACCACTGCATTCTCATTTCTTACAGAGTGCAACGAATACATGCATCATAATAAAAAAGCACCTATTTTATTTGGCATTTCCGTGATGAACCGGAAAAATTGGAATGCCAATCTTTTGTACTGTAGATGTACTTTACCAGTACCTTATTTTATAAGTTCCAAGACGATTTCATTTCGAACGTTAATTTTACAATATGACGCTACCTGTTTGTCGACATATTTTGATTATAAAAATTCTCCTTCTGCTCATTTAAATTGTACTTTGCCTGTTTTTTTATTGATTTGTATGAAAATAATTTTTCCATTACGCAAGTTCTTTGATCTGTATCAGGCTATTTTGGAGGGGCTTATTTACCTAACGGATGTCAACTTGGATGACATTAATGCTAAGGATTATGATAAATATAAAAATTATTAATCAAACATATGGTTTGATTACTTTTAAAGCAACACTCCCTGAAGTCAGTGCAAAAAAAACAACACAAAAACAAGGATTTGTAGCAATGTCCTCTTGTGTGTGTAGGAGAAATACCAACAAAAAAATAGGATAAGATTTTTATAAATTTTATTTCTATTCTACAAATGTCAATAAGGCACCCCCAGGCAGCCATAGAATAAAGCCAAATCTTATAATAAAATATACTTGAAAGTAGGGAAGTATTTGGATTTTATGAAAACAAATCTCTCTAATTTTCAATTAGTATCAATTCCAAAAAAAAATTTAAATAAAGGAAAAATTAAGAAAAAAAAGATATTGAAACTGCCCATTGAAACTGAAAATGGATGCATCTTAGCACTTTTTCCTAATTTTAGATTTTAGCAAACCTTTAGTTTTTGAGACTAGCTAACATTAGTATTGCGTCATCCAACTACACGACATGCATGCAGTACATGGCAGTTTATAGTAGTTCACATGTCTCAATGACAAACCAACCTTTAAATCATGTCTTCCACCGTCTCTACTCTTTACCCCCCCCCCACCCCCAAGGGAGACATCATTGACCAAAAGATTCAGATGACGAGGAAGACCATTCTGATTATGTTCTCTCTTTCTTTTTTAATTTTGGAACAAGGAGGGGGAAATTTATATTCTCTGATCCTGTCATCAAAACAGATGACAAGTGAGAGATAAAGAAAAAGACAATTAGACTATAGTGTTGGGACATTTCCTTCTAAATCGACTGACGTCTAAGTTACGTGCACCTCACCACCAATGCATGCAGCAGTTTGCTGGATTGCTACAGGAATTTCAATTCCCAACCGAGTGATTCATTTCTGAAGTGTACACAACCAAATCTTTTTTCCCCCCTCACCCTTTCATTCAGTCTCCTTTGTTACCTAATAATCCACATTAAACAAGTCCTTGGAGTTTATTTTTCTCTTCTCTCTCTCTCTCTGTTCTGGACAGAGAGATTTTTCATCCTTATTTGAATGGTGACGATCGATATAGAAAGTACTCTAGATGATGTCTCATAACAAAATGCGTAACATACTGCATTTAATTATGTCTTCCAACCCACATACCCTTTTTTTTTCTACGAGACACTTTATAAACCTCACTAATCAACAAAATGCAACACTACTTCTGTTCACCCTTTGGGTCCCCCTCGTTCACCCTTGGGAGCCTTAGGTGTAGGTGGGGGGGGGGGGGTTGATGCAGACATTTTATCACTACATTACATCATGTGCGATTGACTTTCATTTGAAGTACACAGACAAAAGCTTTATCACGACTTATGAAAAGCCTCAATAAATTATGAAAGGTGACTGCATAAAAAGATTTGTGATGCTATAAACAGCAACAGCAGCAACTTTCAAATAATTCATGGCACACACTATATTCACTACATCTCACACAAAACAAATTAATCTGAGAGACTGAAAAAAAAAAATTAAAACCAATAAAAACTGGTTCAATAAACTCCGTCTTTTATGAACTTACCAGAAGTTGAGGATGGACTGTTGACCTGCATGGCCTTCTCTGGTTCTCTGTTAGCGGGTGGCCTCTGGTTTGGTTTCCGTTCCGTCGGCTCTGTTGTGGACACTAGGCCCTCCATCTCGGACAAAGACTTCTGGTCCCTGGTGTCTGTTTGAATGTACAATGGCTGGTCGACCCCATGGGGGGGAGGCGACATGATGACCTTGCGGTCTTGTTCTGATGAAGGTGTCCTTGACCTGTGATTGGAATTCGGGGTGAAGGTCGAACTGGGCACACGGTCTGAATGTCCGTCAGGTGAAAATCGGTTTTCCGCCGCGTATAGCCGGTTGTTCTTTTTGGATGCGATGGCATCTGAATACAAAGACATGGGAGAATGGTTTTGGTTGTAAATGGAAGATTTGTTGGTTGCAGACTCGGTGAAGGTGGGCGATTTGATGGAGGCTTCGGGTGATTGGATGCGACTAGATTTGTGTGAGGCGGGGCTGAACGGTTCACCCCTGTCCTCCTGTGAACGTCCATTGGACTGGGAGTCTGCCCTCTGAGATTCTTGGTTTTGAACAATTTTCAGCATCTTTAATCCATCACTGCTCCAGTGCATTTGGCCTAGAAAGAGAATTCCGGAATGATGTTTAAAAAAAACTGTAATCACGGAACGGCCCCTGAGAGTCCATGACTCAATTTAAACATTTCAATTCTTGTTTACCCTCCTCCGCAATTTTGCCACACAATACTTTATAGGAAGAAAAACCAGATAAACTACTCTGTGTTGTCCTGTGAAACAAGATCCATTATATGAATTTAGTTGTCCTAGTTCACTCTAAGCTTATAAATCTGCTTTTCTAGCCTCCCACATATTTTCAGTACATCCAGGAGAAACACTTTGTTGCGCAAAAGATTTTTACATACGAAACTAGTTCAGCCATAATATGATGAGGGTCATCCTGTTAAAAAATGGGGTCAGCTTATACTGGAAAACTAGGCCAGAAATGTTTCATATATAGGCAAACAAATAAAGCTATTGAGGCCAGGCTGATAAGATTTTGACATGATCACTAGTGAAGACGAGATCCTGTTACTATCACAGTTCGGAGAAGAATCTGTTATTTTTATCCCCAGATAAAAATTAAAATATTGTTCGTTTATGCAAATTTGTCGAGTCAGATTACTTCTTTCTGCGTAGAAAAAAAAAATGCCACGCAAAATATTTCAATTAAAACAATAATAAACATCAGGTTCAAATACCATGCCATAAACTAACACAAATAGCAGTGGGACAGCTGTATATAGAACAACTCTCGACAAATGAAAGCTAAATCTAGATATTTATCATGAATTCCGTGAAACATAAAAGATATACACCTAGTACAGGTTCTAAGAACAGATCATATCAAAGAAGCTTTAGAGGTAGGTTTGGCAGATGGTAAATCACCAAACGCTTTTCTGATGCGACTAAGGAGGAAAAATTGAATTATAACAGAACCTATTTGACATTAAAAAAAAAACACCATTAATTACATTTTAAAATTTTCTTAAGTTTTAAAGCAGGAACTATAGGATTCTTTTTTTTTTTTCATGTTTATGACAGATCAACCCCACCCAAATATGAAAAGAAGGTTAAATAATATACCAGGTATCTGTAATAAATTACATGTAATTAATCGATATTCAAGAGTGTATCTTATATGAATTTAATGAAATGTTTTAGGGGAAAAAAACCCTCCACACAAAAACACAAATATACCTGGGAATGGGCTCTTCTGATCTCTGTCCACTGAAGATTTTGTATCCACCCCTCGATCGTTTACAGCTTCCTCTGACTCGCTACTGCTCGTGCGTTGTCGCTGCGTCCGAGCAATCTGTTGCAGGACTTCGTTGAGCCTTACGGGATCGATGCCGTTCATGCTGGCCAATGCTTCGCTCTGTTGCTGGTAGTTTAGAAGTGGACCGGGTAAAAACAGAACCTTGTCTTTCGCGGTAGCAATGGTTGAAGTGGTGTTGGATGTGTTAATCATGTCATCGTCTGATCAGAAGTGAAAAAAAAAAATAATTAAAAAAAAACGTGATTTTTTTTTCTCGGTTAATTCTTGAAATTTCCCCAATTTGACATCCTGGCGAGAAAATGTGGGAGGTACTATATACAATAATAATAGTAATGACTGTTGTCGGCTACTGCTCACAGTTTCCTTAATTATTCAGTGCAGAATGATACCAACTTCAATAACAATCTCTATTTCAAAGTACATGTACACAATACTAGGAAGCATTCCCTTCAAACAAAGTTGACCCATCTCCCAACAGTATATTGATACAAAACACAGAAGACAATCATTTTTTTAAAGAGTGATTGAGCGATTTCAATACTACCCGCCTGTGTGTTGGGTGAACTTGTATTGAACAGAATGGGGACGAAAGTCAACATGATGTTTGCCGTGTAAATTTATCAGGAATTTCAAAGTGCTCTGAAGCCTGAGGTCAGGAGTACTTTTCTGACTAGCTGGTCAAT
This sequence comes from Magallana gigas, assembly GCF_963853765.1. Lineage (NCBI taxonomy): Eukaryota > Metazoa > Mollusca > Bivalvia > Ostreida > Ostreidae > Magallana > Magallana gigas. The sequence goes on along the minus strand of NC_088859.1, from coordinate 19,788,904 downwards.
TGTGTCCACAGTACTGGTTAAGCCATTGGGTAACCATTTAATTTACTTAAGGAATTAAGGTACAAATGTACTTAAACACTCCAGCTCAAAGAATACACAACACCTTGGGCCTCCAGATGCTCCAGAACATGTACGAGAAAGGTTTATAATAAAGGAACAGCACATGTTGCTTGCAAAAAAATTAAAAAAGTTTTAATAAGTTCAGACAGAGACAGATGGCCAGACATACACAATATATGTAAGACAGCCCAAAGGACCCCCTTCTAAGTGCTAACTGCTATTAAGCGCAGACTGCGTCAAATATAAACGTCATGTGAACTGTGGTGATGGACCAGTGAACAGACAGACAAGAGTGATCTCAAAGAGAAAGACACCATTCCCTCCAGAAGTATTGCCAAATGTCTTTCTTGATCGAAAGTCCGTGTGTCCCTAATCTCAAAGTCACCTCAACATGCCTTGACATAAAAATCTACCCCTTTTTTCTGCCTTTAAATGCCTGATCTACGGACTAAATATTTCTGCACGATATGTGGGTCACCACAAGTAGTTGAGTACATAGGAATAAATCAAGCTTTTCATGGAATTTTATATATACCCCGGCTAGCACCCAGGACGTACTCAGGTCGTTAGGTGGGTTAGACGTCGTCGTAAAAAAATAATAAGCGTGCATGGTAATGACATGTGTTTCATTGGAGGAAGTCAATTGGCCGTCATCATTGTCAAAGCGTGGGAACGGGGTTGAAAACACTCTATGGTTCTGATTGATATATATACTTCTCCTATAGTTTTCCAGCGCATTTCCTCATTTACTTATATAGCAGTCTGTCTAATACTGGATACACCCATTTGACCTGAGGAGTTATGCAATCCACATAAATAGTCTCTTAATTGAACTTATAAGGATATAATTTAAGATCCATCTCCTAATTTACTTGGTATTCATCAACTAAATTAAGATCTCTCTCATTAATTATTAAGAGCATTTCCGTAATATGTGTAATAGTTCTGTATACATTTTGAAAGGGGGAAAAAAATAACTTTTCAAAAACTGGCTAGACAATTCAGATTAAAAAAAAAAATTAATCTAATAAGTATACTGGTACTTTACTTCATTAGTTTAAGTAATTTTAATTAACAATTAAATCAACTACATGTATAGTTCTTTAAATAAAAGTTTTAATTTCAATATATAAGTATTTATTGCAGGGATAGGGATTGGGATCATTTCGAAAAAGTGTCTCAACACCAATTTCTAATTCAGCAAATAGACAATTTGTTCATGTCATAAGACAAGAAATTGGAGAGTACGTTGTACTTTACAGAAAATGAACTAAAAAAAAAAAAATCAGCTGAGCAGTTTTCAAAAATGAGATTCAACTTAACTTAATTTCAGTTTCTATGCTAGACAAGACTCTCAACTGCATGTTGTGCCATGTTTTACAAGATTCAAGGATGTCAAATTTATGTTATGACTGTGCATCTTGAAGAAGAAGGAGAAAGAATGAAAAGCATGGAAAAAAAAGCACTGTGCATATATCCCCTGCACAAATAGACATGCATCCATCTGATGAGTAATTCATTAAGTTCACGCCCATTCTTAAACTGGTGCACTCACAAAGATAACAAGTTCAAGTGCAGACAATAATAATACAAAACTGATATTTGTAAGAGGTTCAGAGGGAATACCATTATATCGATCAATCTGCTGAGGAGTCCAGGGTTAGTACTTGAAATCTAGAGATCAGCTCAAGAAATACACTCAATAGCGGCACTTTTGACATCCTCTCATTTTAAAAAAACAACACTCAAATCACGTAGACTGAAATTATTGAATCATCTTACTTTTCTCCATTTTTTAAGGGTTTTCTGATCAACTGACCACTCCAGTCAAATGTCTACTTTTAAATTTTTCTAATTAACAGATTAAGGATTTTATTTTAACAATTAATCTATTAAGATATATCATTTTATATGACATTTTGATGACCTGACAAGAAAAAAATACAAACCATAAAGAGTATTACATGTAATATTTTATCTCCTTTTTCCTTCTTAATATGACATAATCGACAAAACTTAGAAACATGACATTGGAACTTACTGGTATCAACGCAATAAGAATATCTGTTTTTCATCACGGCACGCCACCTAATAATATATTCCCTGTAGGCAAATGTTTTCTCTGCAACGCACTTCGAATTTTGTCCAGGTTAAAAACTCTTTCCTAAGTGCTCACCTTTCGAAAATTATCACCTGACAGAAACCTCTGACAATCTAAATGTCCTAAATCATCCTCTCATTACTGGGTCAAAACGACACCTGCTTTTTACCAAAAATAGCAACACAATGGGATTGTCTTACTCTGCAACGAGGAAGTGCATTTCTATAAATATGAAATTTCCCCAGCACCTTTTTTAAATTAAAGTCCATTACCTGGACAGTTTAGAAAATAGAATTTTTTAAAGATCTTTCTTTAGCCCCTTTTTGGGCTATATTTTGCAATCCAATTTAATAAATGAGGTTAATATGTAGAGCTTTTCAGCACTACTGTTGTTGGTGCTATTTCGCATCAAAAGGTCAGGGGAGTATTCAAATTGATTTTACCCAAGAGACTTGCATCTCGATTTGCCTCAACCCACTTCTAATTTGTCCCAACATTAAAAACTGCATTGATTTACTCATTAAGTTATTGATATTTAATGTAACAGTACTCATCCAGCAAATATCTACTCCTTTTTTTTTGTACATTATCCGCTAAAACAATATTCGTTTCAGCATCGATAAAAATCTAAAAATACATGCAATGGGGGAGGATGATATGAGTCTCATCACTAAATGCAATAAATGTCTCCGTATTAGACAATAAAACATAAATAACCAACTACCATGTCTCAGAAAATTGCCAAATTAAACCCCTGTAAACATTAACAGAATATTTTATTCCTGTGACATTTTCTACGTCGATGAGATCCTATTGGACACTGCTATTTCCAAACATTTCATATCTGACATATTTTTTCTTAATGACACAAAACAATGTACATGCATGCTAATCTGGTATTTCTCATTTCGTACCTTCCAGCAGGTGTCCCTGCTTTCTTTTTTTAATCGTCGTAATGATTTTTCCAGGAAGTTTGATTGTATATGCTCATTCAAGGACCTATAAACCCCGGCCATTACTATCAAATGCATGTAACAGCAATTGTTCGAGCATACACTGTTTACACAATCACAGGTGTTGCATACTTTTAACCCTTTTTTTTTTTACTAAAACAGTTGCACAGGTTAATACTGGTCTGGATCATGAAAACAAAGGCTTTCATAAAAGAAAAGAAATCAGGCAAGTTTATAAAAGCTAGGAGATGCAGTCTGAGTTGTAGGTAGAAGCTATAGTGCTCAATTAATGAAAAAAAAAAAAAGGTCTTCTAGCCCCCTCCCCATCCCTTCAATGTCTTTCAAATACACACAGTTCCTGTAAGTTTTACAGAAAAGAAAAGTCAATGAATTGTGTTCATGCTTCCCTCTTCCCCAAATTTATCGGAAACGCCCCATAATTCTCAGGATGGTTAATCATTAAAAAATGTTCTAGCTATCATTAATCCCCTCCCCCCCCCCCCTTCCTCATATGCTTTCAAAATCCATTCCAAAATGATATTCTTCTGATGCAACTCTCCTTGATGAATAAAAATTACTCTTTTATCCATACTCTGCAACATTAGCTGAAATATTATATCTGCACAAAAATTTTATATATAATTTATAAAAATACATATTTTATTTTTATTACTTTGATGATACTGACTATATAGTGAAATAGTAGCTTTATCTCCTAGACAATTAAGAATTTTCAGATTTTTTGCAATCTTGTCGCAAACATTAATCTGAATGTAATATAACTATGCTTTTTTTTTTGTACCTCATGTAATTCCCTGTCAATAACATTCACCAGGATTTTTTCAAATCATTTGAATAAATAATCTTCATCGATTCAAAAAGACCATTTCACTTTCACATACAAGGGGGGTATTGTGTCATGTTGCATTATCATCAAATATTCATCATAGATTAAACAGCGTACAAATTAAACTGCATATCAGCAGACTAGGGCAAGGTTCTTGGGCTGCTAACAACGTACTCATAGATTCCCCTGGTCCACTTTTTATGCAACGAACTCAATCTACCCAGTACTAGTAAATAGAAAGGAAATCAATGTCATATATATCTAGCCTCTACATGACCGAGGCAAAAGTCTGTCTGCTAAAGCAGATGGACCAATGATTGCTTACAGTCTGACCTAATTTTAAACTAGCCATCTTCCCTTCCCCCTACCATTTCTTCTAAATCACAACAGTTAGCATACAGTTTATAATAAATAAAAACAAACTGATCGAGGAGGAAATATGTAGCTAAAAAATAATTTTAACATTAACAAGGCAACTTAGGATTATAAGCAAAATAATTATCAAAGACTAGGGTTTTTTTGTGGGGATTTTTTTTTGGGGGGGGGGGGGGGTGGGGGTGGGGTTAAATCTAGGAAATTGTCTTATGGCCAACAAAAAACACATATACATATATTTTAAAAGTACTCAGGGTCTGACCACAAAGTTCTCAACTTTGGTAAGGATACTGTTTCTCTTCATTACTATGCACTATGACACCAGTAATGTGTCTGCTAGATACCTAACATCTTGGCTAGCCAAGGGTTTACAATCCACTCTGCTCCTCCACAACGTGATGAGGAGCAGAGTGGATCGTAAACCCTTGGCTTACAACATGTTGTAGAGGAGCAGAGTAGATGTAAACCCTTGGCTTACAACATGTTGTAGAGGAGCAGAGTGGATTGTAAACCCTTGGCTAGCCAAGATGGATGTCTAAGAGAAAATAAAATTTCAAAAAATTGCAGAAATTTTAGTTTTAATCATTAATAACTCAACATCTTAGACCATTGACTGGCATTGAGAAATAGGGGCCATGAATTCAAAATTTATATTTTTACCTCAAATTGATGCTACTCATCAAATTCTTTATTTGAAAATGGCAGAGTAATTTCAGTGAAAAGAAGTAACTAAGACATCTTAAATCTATTTAACAGGGAGTAATGAAAAATTATAGACATAGCAATAGGTCACTCGAGTAACTATAACCCCCACCCCACTCCCTGAAAAAAAAAACCCACCTAAATTAGACTCAGTAAACAATGTACATGATTCCCTTGGTGACGAAAAAATGGGGGTTTTTTTTGCTGTATGATATGTAAATGCCAAGGTATACTATTTCAAGATCGTTAATCTTCATTCTCCATGATGGGCCAAGGACTAAACTGTCTTGAAAAATATGGTTTGTATCTGTAAATGTCTTAGACTTCCCAAGGTCCTATTATATTCCTACAGTAATAAGCTTGTAAATGTCAGCTTTCAAAAATTCATTTGGGTTATTGTTGCTAAGTGGTGGCATATTTCTAGTGGGTTTTTCACAATATGTTTTATATCCCTAACATGTTAACTCATTCATTATCATATATAGTCATATATAGCACAATGTTTCATTTTTCATTAAATGAGTAGAAAGCATCAATAAAAGAATTTAAGAATAAATTTCCTGAGTTCTTTCAGTAAAAGACAAATGAATCAGTCAATTACGTTGCCATCAAAAATTGTGAATCATATTGAAAGTGAAAGTAAACTAGCCTCCGTTGCAATCTGAATGTCATTTACATTAAAATATAAAAAAGAGGCAGTATAATTTTTATCAGAATGCATTTAAACTGGTTGTTTATAATGCATCTAGGACATAAATTCCTCTCAAAAGTAAATAAGCATTTGTCTGTTTATGACACGTGCTCAAAATTCTAATTACGCATCACCTGATCACAAACCTTTTAAGGATAAAAAAAAAAATATGAACATGCAAGGAACATAAACCTGATTGTCTTGTTTTGTGTTAATTATTTGCAAAATATTTACATCTGAACACCTGGGAAACCATTTAATCTCAAGGCCAAATTTTGTGGCACACCCTGGCACTTTATATTTCAAAAACCGTTGAGAATCAGAATGAGAACACAGCCCTAATTTCCAAGAGGAAGATTTTATTACCATAAGAAAAAAAGAAAAAAGAAAGAGAACCATTTGAGGTTCGAATACATAGAGGATATATAACAAGGCCATGCAGTAACTGTGTGTATATATATATATATATTTATATATATGTAACCTACTCGGTATATGCCTCCATAAAATTCAAGGGGAAATCGGGAGACAAAAATGATTGTATATACTTTCACATTTATATAAATAAACTACAGAGTCCTAGATTTTGTTTGACATTTCACCTACTTTGATGCTTTCTGCGAATTAACTAACAAGGTTTCACCTTTGAGCAAACAGACAGTGAATTACATCACACATGCACTCGATCATCACGCATACAAAAAAATCAAATTCACCATTACATAAAATTATTGTTCAACTCTAAGTATGCCATATAAACATATATATCCTTATTATCAAACAACTGTTTCATAAGATTTAATCTGACTCAAGGAAGTGTACATGAGCAAGAAGAAGAAACCTTTTATAGACATATTTAAGTGATATTGTACAATAACAGAAAGTTACAAAAAAAGATCATGAAATGTCTGGAGCTGATAATGCAGCAACTTTTAATTGTTTTCTCAGGAATTATCTTAAAAAACCCTGACAAATCTATACAGGTGGACGTTTACTTCCATTATCTTATAATTATATTCATACAATGTACATGTATAATGATTATACTTATAGTCTAATGTCAGATGGACCATGTATATCTTCATTACAGAATCCCCCTATGACACCTACCTCAGTAACTGTAACTACCTGTAGATATTTAATTAACTTCTATTAACTTCCTATTTGAAATGGAAAAAAATTTAAAATGAATTACGAATATGAAACAAACTTTTCCATCCACAATCCAACATCTTGGGCAAAGTCCTACTCATTAGGCCTATAACTTACTTCTTAGAAAATAAACCTGTGATCTAAATTCAGACATGAGTCACCGTCCCTAAGATGGTATCTGAGACTGTGTATACCTGTAACTATGTCACCATGATGACATGCACTGCCTCACAGGAAGTAATGCACGTGAAAGACCATCCCACCCAGACGATGGGCAGACCACATAACTATTTATAGAATTGACGAAATACGCAAAACATGTCAATCGAAATACCGCGAAAGATCACTTATTATCGAACAAAATTTATCACAGAATGAAAATATATAACTGGGTTACCTCTCTGAGGCGACGTTCTCTCATGATTTCACGAAACATGCCAATCGATCTGTGGCGTGAATCATGACCCACTTCTCCAACTTTGACCTCTAATTATTATAAACCCGTCGTTTCGACATCCAGAACATTTTTATCGGTTTTAAAACAATATCCAAAGAGATTATCAATTCTGAATATGATATTAGTGCTGTTTCATCCTTCTTTAATCAAACAGAGACCTTAATAACAAAGGCGTCACGACTTACCGGTCTGTGTTGATGTAGACTATTTCGTGACCCACTTGGCGGAAACAAAGCAAGACTTCGCCTGTCAAGTCTACACGAGATTCGCCGAACAGGCAAGCACCCTACGTCATAGTTTCATTTCGTCTTTAAACTATTATATTGACTGAAATCTTACAGAAAAGTTGGGCTTATTGACATTTCAAGCAAATATAAAATGTACAACTTACGATTGGGAGCCGACAATTTGTCGTCCATCAATGACCGAGTTTCAACTTCTCCCCAGCAACTTGACCTATTTACCTTTTGCGATCCAATCCACAGTTCCGTATTCAATATGTCTGCGCCCATGCAATTGACTTCCGGGGGTACCTGGTGCGGCTGATTCATTTGTTTTCCCCTGTTTGTCGACATGACACTGCTTACGACATACATCACACGAGATTAAAGGTTATGCAGGTTACAAAAGACGTTCTATTTATTCTAAAATCTTTAATTTAGAACAAGGGAACACGTGGAAACCTTTGAAATTGTGCTGTCCTGTTAGCTGTGTACAACGCCCCCTTGACTGCGTATTTTTTAACAGTAATCAAGGCTGTGTACGGTTGCACGTAGACAAATTTAAAGAATTTAAACCCTGACCACTGCCATTGTATTTGTTCTTCCTTCTACCATTTGGTGCCATGATTTTGCGGGAGATCTCTCTGATAAATTAGCTAGGTCATTCTTTTCTTTCCTATAACTAATGTGTTTATTTTTCTCGTTTTTCATAATCCTTTTGAAATTATCTTCAGGTTATTAAAATAAGATAAATGTAAGCAAGTATATTCTTGCACATGTACTTATGGGTATGATCATGTTGAATTTCTAGAAAATTGATTTTGTGAGAATTCCTACTTCATTAAAATGAATATTTAGATTCGACATTTAAGATACACATATCCCAGTGTTTTGAAAAGATTGTTAATAATCGAATTAATTGCAGACCTATAGAAAAAAAATTAGTCGCATGACAAATAAATCCTGATTTATACATGTAATCATTTTTGTTTTCACAAATTAAATTGAAAACTTTTAATTCAGTCTGTTTATTCATAATCCATTATCAGTGCACCTGTGTGCCAAATTGCCAATTCTCTCTACTTGGGACATAATCAAAGCTTTTCTTAAGATTTTTAGCCTATGTAAAGTGACTTAAATTTGTTGATTTCCATCATATGTGTATTTCTAAATATTCAGTCTATTTCATATGAAGTCCACCTTGGTGTGAACAGTAAGAGTGCTGGATGGCTGTGGTCATTTTACACTATAATTATCTCTACAAGAAGAAGAGCTCTATATAAGGATAAAAGAAATTATTCAGATTTTAAAGCTAAAATATGTGGAGTTTTTCTTTACTAAATAAAATTCTACACGAGCTTAAAAAATCATTTCAAATTTTCTAGAAACTTAAGGAAGATCTGATGGTTAATTTCTTGACTACCCAGCCTCTATAAGTAAGCGTCTGTCTGATCATTAGTGACATAGTGTCTGATCTAGTTTACGTTATTTACTCTCTGGTTAGCAAGCTAGGAGTACAGTTTGGGTACTTGTACTTTTACTATCTGACGCAGTATGGAAATTGACCTTTCGATTATATGATTATTCCAACTTGCACAGAAAAAAGGGTTTTTTTTTCGGTTACCATCGATGGAGTTTAAAACTCCTTTTATTGGGAGAATTCAAATATACATTTTTTTTAATTGATCAGCTCAAGGAAATGTTTGGATGTACATGCATTAATATTATTTTAATATGCAGTAAAGATACATGTTCGTGATATTTGATTGGGAATTTAAAACTTTTTTTTGCTTTTTTACAAATGACTCTTAGTTGCAACAGAGTGTTCATTTATATAATCACAACACCTGCTTAATTTCACATTGGAATAACATGTATATCAAATCAAATATATTAATTGGTCTTTTGATTTCAAATTTCCAGACACATTTTTACTTATAGGAAACAACTAAGTACATGTATTAACAAACTTATAGCTCTTAAATTTTCCCATGGATATGTGACAGAAGATGGACTGTCACAAAACATCATAATTCAAAAATTGACTGTCACATTTAAAGCAGAATAATTCACTTTAATACGGCAGAAAAAAAATTCTTGAAGTGTTTCAAGCATAGAATTTTTTTTATAAATGACATTTTTCGTCATGTTTTCAAGTACACGTCATTTTATTTCACTATAATCCTGCATGGTCAGTACACTACGCAATATTCCATGATATTTTCTGTCTGCTGTCACCGTGGTAAACAAGGTTAAAAGCATTTATCGTTTACATTATGACATCACATTGCACTCGGCGCTCCTTAGGTTTGATTTGATGGCCATACAGTAAAAACACACAGCAAAGTGTAGTTATGATAAAAAACATGAAACAGATTATTGAAAAAAATATTCATAGTCCTACAACTGCACTGGAATCGTGCATTTGCATCATCTTCTCGTACCCTTTGAATTTCATAAATGCACTCAAAAGCTTTTGACATCAGTGCTTTTTCACAATTACGATTTTAATCTGTATGAAAAGTTCGATCCTTCTAGCCTGTATGTTTTTGCACCAAAAAACAAATGGAATTCAGTACACGTACTTTTAAGATGTTTATTTTCAAACTGTTGGTTTTTTTTTCCTTTGCAATATTCCACTAAATGCAAATATATGTATCTGTGCACGCATCAATAAACAAAAGAAGACAATTTGTTGAAGAATGTAAGAATTATAATGATGCTCTTTTCAAATTTGAAATCATGATCATAATGCAAACTAGTGCTTTATAATTTGAGAAAATTAGTTTAATACCTTCTTATCAGGAGAAAGATGAGTTTTCTTTTTTTTCTTTTTCTTTTTTTTTTTTTGGGGGGGGGGGAGGGGTTGGTAAGTTAAGAAGCATTTTGCCTGAGCTCTATAATTGAATCTCAACAGAGACCATTCAGTGAAAACTATTTTTTTTTGGGGGGGGGGGGGATAGGATCTTACTCCCTAAAGATTTTTTGTGTTGTTATACACACAGTTTATGATAAAACTTTAAATCAAAATATATACCTTTTTTTTTTCAAGAGAATTTCTGTCGGGGGGAAGTCATGTTAGTTTGAACAGTGTTAAAAGTTAATTATCAGTGGGAAATTTCAATGCATGTTGATGAATCTTATTTATCTTTTTAGATACCGGCTCCATTACACTTGAGACAGCTAGTGGCACCATTGTACATTAATTGACCAATTTTAAGGGGGACGGTGTAGAAGTACCCCTTCTGAATCAGCTGTATCTTATCATGATCAAACTCCTTTAGCCTCTTATTGTTGGTAAGTGCCATTTAATCTACAATTTAATTTATTGTAAAAAATATGATGAATGTTCAACTAATTTTAACCAAGCAAAGAAAAAAAGTTCAATTAAATTTAAGGGTCTGAAAAAGCAATACCTTTAATTATGAGTATTTTAAAATTGTTTTTGAAGTGAAATCACCTCCTTGTCCCCTATCCCCCACCCCACCACACATTCTTTTTAAAATTTAATTATGAATAATGATGGCAGATTTAAGCTTTTATTTTTGCTAGTCAAGATCTTTTTTTATACAGTCAAACCTCATTATCTCAAACTAGATGGGACTGGTTAAAACCTTCGAGATACCCAAGTTTTCAAGATATCAAGGGTAAAATACTTAAAATATAAGAGTTTGGGACTTAAAATCACTTTGACATATCCATTATATTCAAGATATCAGTGTTTGAGATACCGTAGTTTAACTGTAAATGATTTTGTTTTATAGATAAGAAAAATACCCAGCTTTCTTAAAAAAAAATATTTAAAAAAAAAATAGAAAATTCTTATAGTATCAAATAAAATGAAGAAGTTGATTTTTACAGTGTTAGTGTACCAAGCTATACAGTCGGGTGGGTAGAACCACAAAAAGTAGTAACCCAGGGGCTTACCCAGGCAGAGATTATATGTACTGTACTCTAGGCCTATCATAGGACCAAGTAACAAGTTTTGATCCTTTTATAAAGTACTTGTATTATTATATATAGGGCAGATCCATTACTGTGGAAGAAAGTTTTAAAATTACACATATGGACCTTGCCATTCTACATGTAAGATAGGACATAGTTTCAAAATACCATACACTTTATTTTGTTGGATTTGTGCTTATTAAATTTAATTAAATCATTACTTTTGGCTTATTAGTTATTTGGTATATGAGCATTTGGCATGCTTTTGAAATTCAAGTCATGATGTTTCTGCATAGCTAAGATAAAGATCCTATCCTTAATGGTTATTGATATTTAAATAAAATTTTTGGACAAAATGACTTCTGTCATAAAAATGGGAAAATGAGGGGGGGGGGGGGATGAATTGTTTATTAATTAGTCTTTAATTACCAGTTTTATCAGTGTATGATATTTACAGTTAATTTTGATTTGCTCAGATGAGCATTTTTTCCCCAATGTTGATGCAGAATTAACTAATGGTTATACTATCAAGTATATTTATGTTCACGCAAAACATGGCCATATTTTAATCTTGATGTGAAGAAATGTGTCAGGTGCATAAAATTACCTAAAAATTAATGGCCATGCATGCAATTTAATTAATGTTCATAAAAATTGACATTAATTAGGAAATGCGTTAATTGCTATGGAATGAATGCTGATAGTTTTTGTGGGGGTCATTTTCTTGTTTGATTAATATATGTTTATGATGTAATCTCGTGGATGAGGGGAACCCACAGAAATTCACGAAAATTATCGTATTTCGGGAAAGGGAATGGGGTTGGGGGGATCTTTAAAGCTATTTTAATGCAATTTTTGGCACAGTTAAGTTTTCTTTATCATTAAGATTTGCATATGTATGAAACTATAAACAAAGGTGCAATATCATATCCTAATAGAATGTTTACAGAGACTGATATGTATTTTTCATTCGTGTGCATTATTAATTGATTACCGCATGTACCTTTATTATCATGGAACGTGATGTTACAGGCAGATCGTGTATCGAGTGAATCGTAAAAATGCATTCTCAGTCGCATCAAAACCAATCACAATGTGTTTTCCTTTTATTCGCTGTTTCATTATGATGAATATCACAATAAAATTTTTATATGATTTTTTTTTTTTTTTTTTTTAGAAATGCAGTCATGTGCATTAAAAAGATTACTTGGAAAAACAAAATCACCTAAAATGTTTATCAATTTCAAAGTGAGAAATGGTGATGTAATAATTATTTTGTTTTCCGACAAGAACTTTTAATTTTGCTTTTTATATGATTATTGTTGAATTATACTGGATATATATTTAAGTTTGACGTTAAAAACTTTGGAATATTTATGGGGAAAACTTTAAACTAATTCCTCGTTCCTAGTATTTCTCCTGTGAGTGGTCAGAAATCAAAAAATTATTTCGTGAAGCAGAAGTTAAAATAAAAAACAAAACAGGAAGACATGATCAAACAACTTTAAAAAATTCAGTTTAATTATCACACAAATATTAATGTCTTTCATAATCAATTATGAACAGGATGCATTGTTTGGTAATGTTTGTAAAATTGATGACTGAATTCTTGAAAATTGATATACCGTTACTAAAACCATTCTGGAAACTTCTTTTTTTAATAAGATTTCTTAATTTTTTAACAAACACAGCAATCTCTCTCCCCCCCCCCCCCCCCCCCCACACTATACCTTTCCTTTTCTTTAAAACACCCACCACATTTAGGATTTTATTCTTGTAAATCTGGGGTTGATATATTCATAATTACACTCTAAGGCTGCAAATTAAAATCCTTTAGCTCGCAACCCCATTAGTGAAAATAGGGTACTGAACTACTCAGTTAAAAATGTCCATGCTGTAAAGGTCGTATGATCATATGAATCACATGATTAAGAAATGCATATCTGTCCTAATTTGTACTTCTTTGAATAATTAGAATGTACTTTTTAGTAATCCATTAATTATTAGCAAATTCTGTGCTCTTTTGCTCTTTAAACATCTTATTTTAATGAATATGAATTAAAGATGTTTCCTTGCTATTATGCAAAAAGTTAAAAAAAAAAAGAGGAAGAACTTTAAACTCCTTAGAACAACATAAACTGTATATGCCTGGTAATTCCATCAACTATTTTTGTGGGTGAAAAAAGAAAAAAAAAAAAAGGTTTACTTAGCATCATTAATTGTAGCAATTAACTATTTTGGTGTTTTGGGGGGACCATTCCCAACCTAACAGAGGTGGTCTTATCTTCAGATTAAAAATAATCGACTTCCTCTTTATTCAGCATTATCTGATACCTGAACAATGAGTGGGAGCAAGATTATAGATTTCCACTACCAGTTCCGCAGCAAGGACCTGACCTCCACGCTAACAGTACCTGTCACCATCCCGAACCCCCAGCCCGCCTCCGACCTCGTTGGTCGGCTGGTCAACGCCCACAACCTACCATGCTACGTGGAGGAAGGTAAGAAAAGGACAAATTTTCAAAAAAATGTTGGGAGAAATGTGCATCCACAACCTGTCATGTTATGAAAAGGAAGGTAAATGATAATCAGATGCTCCAAAAAAGTCTACACTACCTTCCATGTTTAATGAAATGATGGTCAAATGCCTGAAAAGTGTTTGAATTTTTTTCTGAGAATGTGTGAATCTACAACTTGCCCTGTTACAAGGTAGAAGGGAAGATATGGTTGATTGGCAATGAAATTTCAGAAAAATGTAGCATAAACATTTTAATAAAAGAATAAGACAAATATATTGAGGCCACACCAATATAATTTCTTGTTCATCAGACCCCGCACTTTAGTATTTAAACAAAACTATACAAATAGTAGTATTATTAATTCCCCGCATCCATCTGCGCTGTCTTCTGTTCTATTTCCGCTCTATTTTTGTATTTTTAGTAGTTTTACTTCATAAATCAGAAACTAGTAGAAAAATATAACCGTACGACAAATTTTATTTTTCCGCCTAAATATTTTTCCTATGAAAAAAATTTATTTTACTATTTAATTGCTCGCTCGTACTTTTTTTCATTTGATGTCCGGCGAACAAGAAATGATATTGGTGTGGCCTGATATTTTGTTTATGATTTTTTGATTTACTGATAAGTGGTTTTTTTTTTTTCAACATCCTATTTGAAACTGCACATAGTCATCCCTAGATATGAAAGTTGTTATAGATATATACAAACTTTGGATGTGCCCAAAACCATTAAACTTGGATCGATATTTTTTTTGGACAAAAATAAAATTTTTGTTGTTGTATATGTAGCTGACAAATACATTTTAATAAATATTCTGACAATCATAATTATTAAAAAATGATAAAGATTTTGCAGTTTTACATCAAGATATCAAACAACTTTTTTTTAAGGTGGACAAACTAGTACCTCCATGACACAGAACCTCAATCTCAGTTTTCAAACTTTTATTAAAAAAAAAAAGAAAATAGACTTTTATTCTTAGTCAAGATGCTACATATTTTACTTTAACATGTACCAATTATGATAACTATTTTACTTACGAATATTCGGTATAATTATAGAAAATAATAAATAAAAGAGTCAATGTGTTACCTTGTTAAGAAGAGAACATTCATGCACTCAGTTTTTAAGTATCCAAAATGTTTATTAGATTTCTATTAATTTTGTATGTGTTTTGTTGCGTACACCTGAAGATTGCATTGTTTCTCAGAATATTCTACATTTGTTTTAAGTTTCTTGTTTTTTGTATATGAAGGTTTACCGGTATGTGTATTAAGCTCTGTCCAGCTATTTGTTTGTTTCTCTGTTTTTGAGCAATCAATTTGTCAATGGATGCCTGTCTGTATAGGCCTATATGCATGTATAGATAAAAAGTCAAACTTGGTTATCTTCAACGGGATGGGACTGTTTAAAAACTTCGAGATATTCAAGTATTTGACATATCGAGAGTATTTTACTTAAAAAAAATAAGTGGTTTGAGACTCACAATTCACTTCGACATATCCATTGTATTTGAGATATCAGTGTTTGAGATATTGAAGTTCAACTGTACTTGTAAAGCAGAAATAAACAGAGAACCAACTGTGTAAGCTATATAATTCCTGTCAGCTAGCTAGGCCTTAGTTTTTATATTGAGTTTGTGTTGAAGTCAGACAGAATCCATCTCTGTGCATTGCAAATTGAGAAAAGTAAAATCAATGAACTTTTGCTCTGCAAATAATTTTTTTTTTCCTTTCTCTTCTTCCATTTCCAAATGATACAGATTTAAAGAACAAGCTCGAGAAATTTATGACAGAGGAAACCAACAAACTGTTTGATGAAAATTCGCAGAAAGCTCTCCAGAGGTTGAAAAATGGAGACATTAATATAGATGATGTTGTCACGAAATGGCACAACGCCTTTAGTGAGGTACGACTTTTTAACCCACAAACAGGATGTTAAACTATATGTATACTAAACAAACAAATTTGATATTGCTTAATTTAAAATAAGCAATATGTTTACTGAATTACTTCTTTGATTTTTGTTTTCCATTTTTAAGGAAAAAATTTTCACCAAAATATCACAAAAAAGATTTTTTGAAAAACACAATGACATGCAGTAATAAATGAAAGTTTTCCAGTTTGAAATTTTTTTAATGCTATGAAAATGTGTTAATTAAAATTTGATCAAAAGATGTGATGTTTTGCAAGTAGATTAGGTTGCAGGATGTTAAACTGTAGTGTTATGAAAGAGTAGCTATACATTTAGTCACAAAACAGGATATAAACGGAGTTATTCTATTTTTCTAAAATGTTTTCTATCAATTATGTAGGAGTATCCATGCATTCACATGAGTCATTTGACCGTGTTTTTCTTCTGTCAATAATAATATCTATGGACATGCACATACAATAAAAAATTGATGTAACTGTTACACGACACATTAACAGGTGGAAAAGATTAATGTATGCAAAAGTCAATGAAGAATTCATTGTTCTGTTACAATCCTTCATAAACATCATTGCATAAGAAAGCTGTGTGGTTTTAACATTTGATAAAAACAGTTGCTCTTTGTGTGTGCAAATATTGTGATCAATTCGGGTCTCAAAAGACAAAGGTTTAACTTTAAAATATCATTAAGAGATGTTGTTTTTTCCCTTGATTTATTAAGCAGTTACCATTTAGAGATTGCATGGGTGGAGTAAGAGAGTAGATAGAGGGAAAAGGAGTTAAGATGCACATTACTAAGTGTTCCTAGGCCAGTGACCCAAAGATTGTTGGTTCAAGCCCTGCTGTGGTCACTTAATGTTGTGTGTTAGGTGTTCAGCCAGTAACTGAAAGGTTGTTGGTTCAAGCCCTGCTGTGATAACTTAATGTTGTGTGTTAGGTGTTTAGCCAGTAACCCAAAGGTTGTTGGTTCAAGCCCTGCTGTAATCTCTTAATGTTTGTTGTGTCATAACTAAAATAGACGAAACACTTCGTATACATTGTCTCAGTCCAATAAGTTGCAGTGGAGTAGTAGTTTACACTAGGGGTTAACTTGCGACAGGATAGGTGTCCCACCCAGGGGGAGTCAATGATCCTCATTCCCTTAGCAACAAGAAAACTGGAGATAAGCACCAGCTCTGTTTGCCTTCAAGGCTCGGAGAAGCTTGTTCATGACAAAAAGTTTTAAAAATACACATGTTCTGTAAAATATATAAATCTCTAAAAACACAAACAATTAGAATTGTCAAATTTTCAGGACAACCACTCCCTACTTCAGGACACAAAGAATAAATTGCATGGACTATTCCATGATAATATTTTGATAGTTTATCAGCCAGTTTTAGTGCTTTAAATATTCAGTGTTTTTTTACTGTAAAAAAAATGTATATGCTGCAGCAAAATACACATGTACTGTTAGCTGTATTGTAAAATATACATGTAATGTAATATAATAATATTTATGTCATATCAAATTTGATATCAAGGTATTGTAACTCACTCCTCTAACAAGAGGAGGTCAGGTTATTTATAGATTATAGTTCTTGTTTGTCAGTAAGTCGGTCAAACTGCTGGTAAGGTTTCATTTATGAATTGACCTTTAAATAGGCAACATGGAAGACTCCTCAGGATCTTCATTCAAGTCAAAAAGTCAAGGGTCACAAAGGGGCTGTTGTTCCAAATGAAATTTATTATTTGATATTTACCATACTTTTAAAAATACAGTGATATTTCATATTTAACCTCCAGTAGTGAAAAAGAGGTAAATTAAGAACCCAAAAGAGGGATCATTGCACAAATCTTTTTCACATAGATTTTTAAGTGTGTTATCAACAATATCAACACATGCATAAAAAGTTTGCATGCATTTTAATTCTATCAAAATTGATTAAGTTTTCCCTGGGAATGTAATTAAATGTTTATTACATGAACCAGCTGAAATCATTGTGTCCATGGGTTTCAGATACTATTACTTATTAGTTTTGTTACTGATCGTTTACAGAAATTTGTGGGCTCGGTAAAGTCTATTGAGAGTTTTGTTTTGTCGAGGACCTAAAGTTTGATGTGTAAACAAACAAAAGATACTATATAACAATGAAATTTATAGCTTAATTCTCTATTTTTTTACCTTCCTCGTCAGTCGTCTGTGCAAACCTGGAATCCATTGTAGGATCGTAATATTACGTCACGGGCAAAAGGGGGTCACTCTAAATATTTTGGGGCTTAAAAATTAATGGTATGGTTGAACGTTTGTGTAAAAAATCAGCTCAAATAAATTACGTCCGCCATGTCGCCGTGTAAATTTTTACGCTTGCCGTTTAAAGAAATTTATAAGGCAATCACGTGACACGATTCATCCACTGACGTCGAGACAATCTAGTCCATTCTTTAATCAAATCGTGAGAATATAATATCGCAAGCACCAAACTTTTTTTATGATTCTGTATAGTTCCCAAATGTCAGAAAAATCATAGCAAAATTATATATTCAATCAAGATTTTACATGTATATTGATTCCTTGGGCCTAATTAGGAATCAACAGCAGTAGATCTAATCTTGAAAATGAAAAATCCCAAAGGGTAAGTAGAATTGTTTTAATTATTATTAGGAAGTCAAGCGTTATGCCAAGCCAGAGAGTGTGACGGAACAGCAGGTGTTCTCCGAGGTGTATCACAGTCTGATCCACTCACCCGCCCTCGACACGCTCCTCAACCTTGAGCACACATATGCCCTTACAATCGAGGACCTGATACAGCAGAGGGACAAAGACCTTGAATACCTAGATGACAGGTGATTGAATGATAGATAGAAACAAATCTTAAGTTTTGTATCATCCTGTTTAATACCTATACATTTATATAAATTTGGTGAATTTTTATATATAGACAAAAAAATTTGAACATTTAATTTTTTTGTAATTTTTTTTTTAACAATGCCAACATTTTATATTTTCAACATATATGTTTTATGTACCTTAATTACCTAATAGATAATCAGTTTTTCTTTAACTGCTTGTGATTGAGAAACTCTACAAGTTATACATGTGTCCGGAAAAATAATATTTCCTACTGATTTTTTAGTTCATGCAAGGTCACAATCTGCCCTTGTCATCATTTTTCAAAAATTGCAATTCATACCATGTGATCCATCTGAAGTACCGGTACCTAGATAAACCTTATGATGACCTTCCATAGATTTTAAAGTCAGACAGTTCAGAATTGAAAGTCGTGTCAGTAGTATCAGACTATTGTCTGTTAATACATTTGTATTCATTTGCACCACACAGAATACTTATTCTCATGCTGGTTTCCATTTCTTGAAATAAAAAAATTAAATTTCATTTCTTTTATGGTTCCGGCCTATCAAATCCATTGATATATGGGTATCAGTATCTTCAAATGACACATTAGAACATTGAAAGTTTTTGCCTCAGTGGTTGGAAATTAAGATTCAGTGGTTAAAAATCAAGATGTTTCTTAAGATTCAGTGGTAATTAAAAGAAAAAAAATCAAGATGTTTCTGTTCACCAGACAAAGAGAGGAGATGGAGGATGCAATGAAGAATGCTGGGACCAAGTACACAGATGCCCAGGTGAACCAGCTGGCCCAGCGGCATATTGACAACTCACAGGTATGTGGTCCAGAAAAAGGTCTAGTTATCTGGTTCTAATAGTGACATAATTTAAAAGCAGTGTTCATTATTTATTCCAAGGTATGTGGTCCAAAAATAATCAATTTATCTGGTAAAGCAACATATTAGCCATTGTTAATTATTTATTCCAAGGTATGTGGTCCAAAAATGTTCAGTTTATCTGGTTAAGCAACATATTAACCATTGTTAATTATCTATTCCAAGGTATGTGGTCCAAAAATGTTAGGCGAACAAAAAATGTTCAATTTATTTTGTTGAGCAGACTATTAACTCTTTCCAGATGAGTGATCAATAAAGGTTTTTTTTTTACCTGATTAAGAGATATCTCAACTATTTCACTGTTTGTGGCCCAAAAAAGTTCAAATTATCTGGTTTTGAAATATCAACATATCATATTAACTATTAATTCCAAGAAATTAGGTTCAAATAAGTTTATAGTACATCTGGTTCTTATAATTCCTAGAAACTGGTACATGTATTTGTTGAAAAAAAAGGTGAAGCTTAGAGAGTTTTAGATAACTGCCACTTCAGAAACATTTTGACAAGTGGCTTAGCAGTGACTTGGCTAACTCAGAGATTGATATCTCATTGGGAGGTTCAACTTGGCTAGATCAGAAAACAAGAAATTGATAAATCATAATACAATTTAACTTAATGGCTAACTCAAAACAATTCACCTCAAATTGCTTTGAGACATTTATAAAACGCAGTAAAAGATTGATAAATTGGCCAGCTTAAAGTTACATATACCAGTACTAGTTTAAGATATAGTTTGACTTGACCATCTCAGAGATATAATCAATATTTTAACCTGGCCAGCTCATTAACTTAATGGTAGCTCAAAAGACAGCTCAACTTAGTAGCTCAGAGTCCTTTTATAAATTCATTAAAAAGTTCCACCGGGTCTATTTTAAGATAATTGACTCAGAAGACAGATAAATTACAAAATGGTAATGTCCCAAAATAGTTTGATTTACCAGACCGAGTACTCAATGGTAATATCCCAAAATAGTTCAGTTCTACAAATATTGACTGATATGGACCCATTGACGATTTACATTACAGGTATTTAGTTTCAGAAAAGGTTCAATTTGGGGAAGGGATAAGAAGAATAGGCAGGGTGTGATAACACAGAATTAATGACCGAATTATGTACATAACTTCCAGGTTTGTGGTTTGCGTGTGGGTTGATGAGTGGATTTGATCTTTGGGAGTTGTTCGCCATTAACTCCTACATGCATTCTGTTCCTGCAGATGTTAGAATACCATGACCCATGCTAATCTTTTTGCACATTTTTTGATTCATGAGATAACTATCAGCAAGACTTGTATTCATCTTTAAGAGTAGTTTGAATAATCCTATTCACTAACAGTGCAGTACAGTAACTAGATATTGAAATACTGCAGGTATTATTCACTGGGTTAGATTTTAACTTCCCCCCCCCCTTCTCCTGTAAGTTTTATAGCATTGACTTAGGTTTCATTAATATTCAACTGCATCAATATTAAAATCAGAGTTCAAGGACACATTAACATTTGTGAACAGTTATATCACTTAAATAGATAGACATTTTATTTCTTTGATTGGCTCAACAATGAGATTCAGAAAAATAGTACTCAATATGATGAAGTCAAAGTACCACTGGTCATTACATTTCAGTTGATAAGTGGAAAGTGGAGTAGTGAGTTGTCCAACCTGAGAGATACACAGAAGCGTGAGTTTAGGGAGTGGGTGCTGAAAGTCCATGAAGACACGCAGTCTCCATCCAAATCCACTAGCTATCTGTAAGTTCTCAGTCTTATCAAGGTTCATAACTACAACAAGCATGGTTTTAATTTTAAACACAAAGAGTTGAGAGAGAGAGAGAGAGAGAGAGAGAGAGAGAGAGAGAGAGAGAGAGAGAGAGAGAGAGAGATTCATAAATACAACAAGCATGGTTTTAATTTTAAACAGAGTTTTGAGAGAGAGAGAGAGAGAGAGAGAGAGAGAGAGAGTATAAACAGGAAATATGACACCAGAGTTTTATAATTTATTGGTTAATTTCAAATGAAATCATTGAACCAGCATCAAGTAAAAGTAAATCATTTATACCAGCACCTTAATGATTGGAAAGTGACAAATTTATGATGACAATGAATATTTAATTACATATTGCAGTGCAACATGACCTATTTTAAAAATACTGCAAATAAACCCATATACAGTGAAATAAGGAGGTATTTATCAAATGAATGCATAAGGATTTGTTGGCATTAGTTTAAATTTGTATTTCATATTAAACATCTGGGTTTTATGCGATTGTAATCTTTGCACTATGTTCAGGAAGCAAAATTGGCCGATTTTTTTTTTGTTTTTTGTTTCTTGGGGAACACTAAATGGGAATTTTCCAGCCAATATTGTCCTGTTCTAATTTATAGGTACTTCATGCTAATAAGCAAAGCTCTGGATGTTATAATGTGGCAGTATTTTTAGCTCAAACCAATTTTTTTTCTATAATGGGAGCTCTAGTTGCCGGAATAATTTTTTTTAAAAATGAACATTAGATAATGCATGTATTTTTACAGAATTTTAAAAATAATAGATAGATAACGTGCTTTGGAGTCATGCAGACTGAATTTATGTTGTTAACTCCCCTGCTTTAAGGGACCATATATCTTACAAGAAAAATTTTTGAAGTAATATGTCACTTAAAATTAAGATAGGTGGCCTTTAATTCCAGCCTTTATCAATCAATATATGAATAAGATTTATCTCTAGTTAACTGAATTACAATTTTCAAAACAGAATACTAGTAAGGGGAATTTGACAAACATATGTTAAATTGTTAACCAAAAATGCAAGCAAGCAAAACTAGGTGACCTAATTTTCTGAAGAAATAGTTCAAGTGCCTCTACTATAATTGTATTGTTGTTCAAGGCATTACGCAGTGTGGATTTCTTGTTACACCTTTTTCCTTTCTCTTAAGTGGAATTTAAAACAAATAAATAAATAGCATCGTTAACAGAATTAGTTATAATACTCAAATGAAAATTTTCCAGATGATTTTTAAGAAGTGTGTGAGTGTCAGAGAAAGTGTTTGAGTGAGCCACAGACCATTGAAAGAATAGTCAATGTAATCGATTTAGGGTCAAGTGTGGAGGAAAACCCCAAACACGTACTCTTCCTGTCGTCTGGAGTGATTTCCTGCTTCCATGATCCTATTGTTGGTCTATCACATCTTCGTCAGTACAGGTCACCTCCTTAAAAAAATCCAACAAATCGTATAGGGATGTCCGGCAGAATTTCCTTTCCTGGGACATGATCCATCCAAAAGGTGACACGCCCGTGATAACAGAACACGATTATGATTCAAAATGGCAACTATTGTCTGATCTCCCTGGTGCTGCACTTGGAAACCTTGGTTATTGAATGCTCATTTCCTTGATATGAATTCAAAAATATAGATTTGTACTCAAAAAAGAAGGAAAACTGTACTATCTTTGGGCTAAAGAAAAACCCAGAAAAATTCATGAATAGCTATATTGCATAATTAAAAACAGATCTACTAATATAGAAATGGACTGACGTGACTGTTTTGATGACTTGTGGATTAAATCGTCAGATACTCAATGGGAAAACCCAAAGGAAATAAATGATGAATTTGGATGGATGGATGGATGGATGGATGGATGGATGGATAGATAGATAGATAGATAGATAGATAGATAGATAGATAGATAGATAGATAGATGAAATAAAATATTGCTGATCATTTATTACAGTGTTTTTATCATATGTCAAAGATTAGTCTGCTAATGAACAAATTGAGAACAAAATTGTTTTCAGGATCTTGTCCAATTGAAAGACAAGAAATAGGCATGCATTTTTATATTCTAAAATTTTAAAACACTTCTTTTCTGTTAGAAACCGAGTGAGAGCCCTCAGCAGTAGTCTACCGGAGGCAGAAGAGAATGAAAGGGGACCTAACACCATTAGGATGGAGGAGAGCTTCACTATACACCTTGGTGGGCAGACATTTGTAAAGAAAAAAAAAATTAACTTTAAGATCTAAGAAATATCTTATATTGAATCACTCTTATATTCTTCATTGAGAAACGTAGATTTTTATTGTCAATAAGTTTAACTTTTGCCATAAATAAATGAATAAATAACTCAAAAAGTTTCGTTAACACAGAGTACTTATCTACCTGTTTTTTATCAAAGACCCATTTCATATTTATTTGGCAAGCTTTTATTTTGGTACATACTTTTAAAATAAGGTATCTTGAACATTACATTGTTTCGAATTCAATCTTAATTACTGTTTCTTAATTTGCATATTTAAACCTTAAAATATCTCAAATTCAGGGTCATCTTGCATTTTTTGAGTTTATATACATTAATGTACATGTATCTGTTTTTTGCAGGATGTGCGAAACAAAACATTACTAAGAAAATACTGCATGTTTATTTTTATTTTTTTCAGGTGCTCAGATGAAAACTACACACAATCTTCGTTTACTCTGTACAGATATCCTAGACCTATGTCGGCACAAAACACACACAGTGGGGTAGGAAAAATTATCTTAATATCTAACAATAAATCAATGATTTAGTTTCTTTGGTGAAATACAAGACTATGGTAAAAGTGGTCATTTACTTTGGTGGTTATTTTTGCTGGTGGTTAGGTATGGCTTTTTTTTTAGTCAAACAATTGGCATGGATCTTAAATATGCAGATTTACCACACTAAAGTTTTATTTTTTTACCATACGCGTGGGGGATTTTACATGATTTTAAGTGTACCACTAAACAGGTGTAAAATTCCTCGTAAATAACCACTTTTACAGTATAAGCATGAATGATATTGAAAGATGTTGACTACCCACTAGTCTGGTAATGTGTTCGAAAATTTCAAGAGTGTGAAAAATCTCATGAATTTCATATCAATTAGAATTAAAAGTGAACAGTAAATCATGGATAGAAAGGTGATAGGAACTGAGGAGTAAAATTTTCTTCACTCTTTTGCTAAACTTTACAAAATGTCAGTTACAGTGTAATGAAATGTGAGACCTGACTTATAAGTATTGTGTATCAATGTTGAGTCGTTGACAGACATTCGTTCTGTTTTACAGTGGAATGGTCATTCCTCAACCTCAGAGACTGCAGACCGCCATGTCCCTCTACTCCAATGACCTTTGTGCACTGATCATGATGGTTGATAACCGATTGAACTCGTACACAGGGCTTAAACGAGGTTCAATAATTCATACATACACGCATCTGCCCTAATAGCAGATATTGATCTAGTCATTAAATGTAGTACAGACTATCTCGGCCAAATGACCTTTACTTGAGAGTTATCGTTATCTTTCAAACTAAAATATTGTTAATGAATCATGCATGGAATCTGTAGAAATGAAAATCTCAGTAAAAATACTTCTGCAATTCATTAAATCTTTCAGAGAAATGTTTCAGTTTGACAAAAATGATTTTCCATTGAAAAAAATCTGGAATGGCACACCTCAATATTGTGACCGTTACTTCCTATGGAAATAATAAAATCAAATATAAATTTTATTTTTTTCTTTCCCAAACTCATTACCTAACAGCATATTGTGTTGGGTCAGAGCGTTAACTGTGAATCTGTAAGTCATGAGTTAGATTGAATCCTGCGGGGTATTTTATAATTTTTACCTTTCCAAAAATTTTAAGAGTTTTTGGTCAAATATTGTAAAATTTAAAAATTCTAAACTGATGAAAGTATATAATTATGATGTACTTTTATCCAAATTAATATTGACCTTTGTCCCAAACCATCTTAAGATTGAAACACTTGACAGGTAAGATGTGTGAATGATAAGAAAGATAACTCTATTTTTTTAACAGATTTCTCCAAAGTTTGTGAACAGTCAACTGACTTCCACTTTCCTGATCTTGAGCAACAGTTTGCGATCATAGAACAGGAACTTGCTCTGGCCAATGAACACCGCCAGCAACACAAACACTCGGAGGATGCAGACAAAGTCAGCCTCAAAAGCAGCAGCAGTACATCTAGTGAGGTCAGTGTCACTTCAACTCTTACAACTACCGGTACAAGCACAGCATAGGAGCCTTATATATTGGTAGCAAATTAACATACTGGTAATCTCAATTAATACACTGGTAAAGGTAGATTTTTCCTTCAGAAAACCAGGTTGTAAATGGTAGGTGGGTGGGTGGGTGCCAAAAGGGTACCCATATTGTATTGATTCTCCTACACTTGGGAAGTTTTTGTTCTGCAGATCAATTGAACATATATCAGAGTTATGCATGTTACCGGAGTACTTGGA